>NW_013525369.1:1228031-1270787 GCF_000836215.1 Papilio polytes | reverse complement strand
GGGGGGGGGGGGGTCACATAGTTGTTTTGTTAAGCTCTTGACTTGACTATGACTTGACTATAAGGCTAGGGGGTGGGGTCATGACACCATGCCCCCCCCATAACATAATTAATCCGTATTTAGAAATAGCTTTCCGTTTAATATTGTAACTAGCATTTTTCATAAATCGTTCTTCGATGTTCTGTATATTTACTGAAAGTTAATATTTGTTAAGCTTTTAATATCACTTTGAAATAAATAATGTTTATGTATGTACTATTATAATAAAGCGTAAACATACACTTCTTTGTTGCCTAAGATGTCAGCAATTAAAGCATATTTTTAAATAACTCATTTTTTAATAAAAAGCCCTACACTTATGTCTCGCTTTAGGCTGTATACTTTCACGCCATATTTGGGATAAAAAACCTAATGTGGGAAAGAGACCGAAAGTTGCTGCCAACATCAAGAAAACAAGGTTGCCATGCTTTGTCATCATGTCGTGTCATTTTGACATTTGCAATTGATTATTTGACACATGTAAACAATAAAATATAATTTTCATTATTTTATGCGGATGAAGTCGCACGGGAACAGCTAGTCATTTATATAACAACATTTGTTTTCATATTTTACCGATTGTTATTGCGTTGAATCAAAATTATAACTCACAAACATTGATTATAGACAAACGGATTAGGCAAAACGTCGCCGTTGTACAGAATAAATTCACGTATCTTGAGGGGTAAAGTAAAGAACATACTTGTAATACTTCGATAAATTTATGGACTGATACTTATTCAAAAATGTACACACTAATATAAACACAAAAACAAGTTAGTTGAGGACTAAGACCGTGCACACCTTTGACTAAAGTATCGCACAACTCTTTAGTCTCGCTCTGATTCATATGAGCTTATATGGAGGCGCACACTACTCGGTTTTAGGTGCAATCGGACAATAGTATGCGATAGTTTAGTCAATGGTGTGCCCGCTTAGTGTTCATTACGACAGAGTGCTTGAGATCCTGTCTCTTAAAAGTCAAAGCTCGAAACGCAAAAGTATATAAAAAACTACGCTTAAAGTGTACACATGTACAGTAAATGTAAACATTTTGTCAATAAATCACAATGTAAACACAGGCCTATAACATCTAACAGTCACTCACTACCGAAATAACCAGCCACAAGACGTAAGCTTTCTAATCATACTAAAATCAACCATAACGTTTCAGTACAGAGTTTAAATTACTCTGTTCCGTTTCAAATCTTACACATGAGCAATAAATTTCTCGGAAAACAGGGCATTCCGTACGCAGTTGAATCGCATAGAATAAAATTTTGTATAAAACGGATGTGACAGAATTTATGTAATACCTAATATTGTGTACTTTGTTTAGTTTTTTAAAGATAAAATACATTATAAGAAAAGCTTTTTACTTATTAAACATTTTGATAACTAATTTAAATTATTAAATTGCAACTCAAAGACTTCAGTTTGCTTAATTCAGATTTGTAGTTAATAATAATAATGAGTAAATGAGTTATCCTATAATGTCTAAAACACGACAACCTCTGAGAGACGAAAGTTCTGTAAGTAATAATTGCCAATAATTCATCGTAGACTTTACGGGGTATACTCTTTGACTGTAAGGCGCCGCTAAGTCGGTAGTTCCAGGAAAAGGCTATACT
Source organism: Papilio polytes (assembly GCF_000836215.1). Classification (NCBI taxonomy): domain Eukaryota; kingdom Metazoa; phylum Arthropoda; class Insecta; order Lepidoptera; family Papilionidae; genus Papilio; species Papilio polytes. The sequence continues at coordinate 1,269,117 of NW_013525369.1, read as the reverse complement.
CTATTTGTGGTCTTTAATGCACGATCTTCTAACGCCCTCTATAAGGTTCTGTTGACTTTGAAATTTACTACCAATCGAAAACAATCTTCTTGTACTACATTGTTTTTCTTTGCGAATTTTGAAGATACTTACGTAAATCAAGAAGTCCACGCACGAAAATTTGCGACAACGTATACGTCGTCGACTTTTTATGACATTTGTATATCCTTGCACCGTACAAGGATCACATACTGCCCAGTATTTACCAATTTTCGTGATATATCACCAGAAATACTTTTCTTGGAACAAGAGACGCTAAGGGAAAGCCTTATTGTTGAGTTAGGAGAAATTGGTACTTGACATTTCTCATTCTATTTACTTATTTCGCGTATTTTTCAAAGAGTAAAACGATTATTTAGAATTCAGTCTGCAAATTACTACTAAACTAGCTTTCGCCCGCGATATCGTCTGCGTGGAGTTAAATAAAACAAGAGTAAGTAGCCCATATGTTCTTCTTGACTATCCTCTACATCTATGATGAATTTCATCTAGATCCGTTAAGCAGTTTACGCTACAAACTGTAACAAATCATCCATTTATTCAAACTTAAATTTTGAAATGTTAGTATGATGTGATTAATTCATAGTTTTTTTATAATATGAGGTGGCAAACGAGCAAGCGGCGACCTGAATCCACCGAAATGGAAAGCGACCGCTGTACATAAACATCCGCAAATGCGTTGCCTACCCTTCATTGACGAAAGAGTGAAGAGGACATTTCCCCTTCCTGTGCGTCTCCTCCACCGTCAAATCCACTTTTCCTTCCAATCGTTTCCTGTCAAGAAAAGGGTGGAAAGGAAAAGGGACTAAAATTAGGTCTCCGGCACAATACTCATCAGACGAAACGCGGAATTACTTCCACTTCACGTCTGTCTTCTGTATGGTTGTGGTATTACACCGGGCGTGCCGGTCCATTCGTGCTAAGATGTTACAGCGGGCTCTATCACTGTAAAAACCGCTGTTTTTGTTCAATCGCACTATTTAAAACTATTAACACGTTTTAATTGCAAATGACTGAAAAGATTGAAAAATAATAAAATTCCATTTTTCAACAAATGAAGAACACTTCAACGAATCCCAAATGCCCATTTTCCAAGATATTACTTCCAATTCTGCATTTCGATTAGATGTCTAGACGGCTTATTCTGCTACACCCTAATCTTTAAGAAATGTACATACTTGCTTTCGCCCGCGATGCTACGCGTGAAGTTAAAGTAAATCAAAAGTAGCCTATGTGCTCTTCCAGACTACTGCATCTCTGTCAAATTAATCGAAATCCGTTCATCAGTTTAGGCTACAAACTCTAACAAACAACCATTCATCCATCTATCTAAACATTCGCTTTTATAGAATTAGTATGAGTAAGATAATTTATGTGTTTAACTTGTTTTGCCGTGGAATTTTCCATGTTGTTGTTGTTGGCACGTCTGGCTGAATAGTGCACTTATTACTGACTAGCTTTGCCCGCGACTCCGTCCGCGTGGAACTAAAAAAACAAAAGTGAGTAACCTATGTGTTCTTCCAGACTATCCGCTACATCCATACCAAATTCCATCGAAATCCGTTCTGTTGTTTAGGCTACAAACTCTAACAAACATCCATCCATCTAAACTTTTGCATTTATAATATTAGTATGATGTGCCATTTCCCCATCTTTTTTATCGTAACGAAAACATCAAGGTCATTAGAACATGTATACATCGATCCTAACATTTAAGTACCATTTCCACTGGCGTATAAATTGTGATGAAACTGATTTTATTTTGCATATAGAAATTGGTTTATCTAAAAATTGTCGGCGCATTGGATTCCGATGAGCTGATCCCAGCGCGGCGGGACTTGGACGCTCAGGTGAAAGTTTACACCTGCTATCGACAGTTCGAACGTACAACACACGTAAACTATGAACTTGTACAATAAAATTTTATGTAATTGTAATTCAGGTAAAACAAGAAAATGGACGTTAGATGGCGCTGAGTTAACTAAGCTTAAGTTTTCCATGCTCTTTACTTTTTACTAATTAACTTCTAATCTAGTAAGCCATTTGTTCTATTAAATTTACTATCATTTCTTGTTACCATTCCAACTAAACTCTAGGCTTATCCTACGATATTCAAATGACGGCATTTGAATCCATAACCACGTTTGTTTGGTCGGTTGATTGTACTAGGGACTTCAATTATTCTACAATCTGTAAAAAATAGTAAAGTTCGTATTGTACGTTGTCGGTCTGTACATTTCAAACTCGTCGGATACGGAATACAGAATTTCCGGCGATATCCCATTCGGTATTCCTCCGGGCCGGGAATTTTCCACCTTTATTATTTATACGCACGTCGAGCGAATTCGCGCATCGCTGATAAATTATAAACAATTTGTCTATACCCATTTAATTATTCAGACGTGAAAGAAGTTAGAAAACTAAGCGATTTTTTTCGTATTGAATTGAAACAGAAGTCTTATTTAAAATATTGACACTTTCAGCGCCCTCTACATGTTTTGCCAGTTTAGACAAAACTGTAGTAGCATAAATAGTGTGGGTTTACACGTTTCAGTCCAAAAGTAAACTAGTCCTAGAGTCCGACGTGATCGGACAAGGTCATAGAATGGACTGAGGACTAGCTTGTTCTGTTTAAGAAAACAAGCGACAAACGAAAAAAGCAAAAAATGGAACAACCCACAATATCGGTTTGAATCCGTGAATAAAATAATGCACTTAAAAACGCGCCCCTTATAGTGTTTAGGTTCTGAAGCACACGCACACCTGAAACTAAATTATCGCATAACTGTTTAGTCTCGCATTGATTCCTATGAGCTTATATGGAGGTTACACTACTCGATAATTAGTTGTGCAACTAAACAGTTGAATTATCTGTGAAACAATCGACAATCGCATAACAGTTGTGCTAAAAGTTTAGTCAAAGGCATACGCCCGCTCTTCTATTATTTAATACATATCTTTATGGAAAAAATCAGTATATTTTTTGTTATTGACTTTACACAGTATTAAAACAAAAATAACGTTTTTCAATCAATCGACGATTCTCATTATTCGCTTGTCGACAATAAATAGGGTTGCCCCAACAAAGGTCGTCCCAGCTTCCGAACCGCACCAACTTTGAAGCGAACAATCCGTTTAATAACGTATCAGTCTATTAAAACAATGTCTATTGCTATGTATAGTATAATTTACATAATAAAAAACAGAACATTACAATGTCCAACATTTCACAAACAGTAATACATTTTTAGTTTTATTGGATCTTCCAGTTAAAAGTAAGGTATGAAATTTGAGTCCTTATCAAGCTATCTCGTTCAGTTACATTATTTACAGGTTACTCGGCTATAGCCTAAACCAGTTCGAACGAAATCAAAAGACTTAGCAATATTCAATCACATATATTACCCAAAACCGAACCGAACAATTCTATGGTTTTGGTCGCCACTGTAACTAGATATTACGCGGTTTCTTTTGTTTTTTTTTTCTACCGTACATAATCTATACCTTTACCATCTATATCAATAGACCAACTGAGGCATGCTCTTGCTTCTGATGTAAATAAAAAGTGTTAATGTCTATTGCTATCACCATACGTAATAACCACACATCCCCCAGCAGACAGCACTTCACAAGTTTACCATCAAATTGGCAGAGTCAGTCTGCGGAGCGTCAAGTGTCTTCCGATACAAACTGACAGGATGGGGTTAATTAAAGAGGAGGATAGCTATACATAAAGTGGGTAAACCAGAAAGGGACAGACGGTTCGTCTTTATCACAAGCCATAGAATCTCAATTCCCCAGTCGATATTGTCTAGTACAGCAATCTATTTTGATGAATTATCTATCTAAATTATAGACTGATCTACTACGACTAAGTTGGAAACCTGAGAGTAACTTAGTAAGCGCTTAAACTTTACGGTTTAACACATTTTTGACATTTTCATGATGCGTCTATGAGTTCTTAGTTCGACTTTTGCACACCGTACTCAACGTTGATTGTATTTATCGTTCAATTTAGGTCATCAATAAAAGTATAAACGAATGAATGACTGAACGAAAGTGTTGAATGACAATTTTAAATCTTACAAATATTATAAATGCGAAAGTTTACATGGATTCCATCCATTTGTTAGTGTTTGTAGCCTGAACGGCTGAACGGATCTCGATGAAATTTGGCATAGACGTATAGTCTGGACGGAGTCGCGGGAATAAACTTCAGAAGCCAATTATAACAATAATAAACTCAGCAGTTATTAATAAGATAATGGACAATCTGTAATTTTTATCGTTGAAGTTTGTTGAATTGACAGAGATGGCGCCACAAAAATCATCAAATGAAACGATTCAATATTTATTTAATAAATACGACAGGCGGCAATCAGACGGCGACGTCGGGCGACAAAGAATCAAGTATGCAAATGGATGAGGTAAACATTGAAACTTCACTATTTATAAGTAAGCGATAAAATTCTCTAATATACAAAACTTAAGCTATATTTAGGCATAGAAAATAGAAAGATACAAGACACCTATAAACGTTATTAATGATAAATTATAAACGGGAAGAATATATATGTATTTTCGTATGCATTGAAATAACGCAAAACTAATGCATTGATTTAAAAATTCTTTCACCAAAAAAAGTTATGTTGTCACTGAGTAACATACACGAAGTCGCTAGCTGTTGCTAGTGTTATATAAATGTAATAAATTTAAAAAGATCCGCCGACTGATTCTATAAATTCAGTCGGCGCAGTTGTAAAGAGGCAATTAAAATGCCGCATCCTTTATTAGTACATCTTATGTGATATAATTTAAAGGAATAGCGGCGGAGGACTCGCTGCCAAATTAGCTGAATGCGAAATACTTGCTAAATCAAGTGTACGCTTGCTTTGACTCGCCTTCGACTGCGACTCGAAGCTCAAGAAATATTCCTTCGCCTTTCGTCTTGTTTACTTCGTTTCTTATCCGTTTTCGAATTGAAAACTGACTTTCTTAAAATCGGAAAGTTCTCTTTACAATCAAAACTGTATAGTCATTTTATTTTGTGAAAATAACGAAGAGACATAGTTTGCATATTTCAAATCGATAGCCACTAAACTCATTTTGATTAAGACATATGTAAGATGAATTTGTAAAATAAACTAAGGAAAAGAGCCTGTACCTGAAACACAAAGTCGCATTTATCAGGTGACGTCATCGTCTCGCCGCTAGACTAACTCCCTTGACGCAGAACCCATATCGTATAGACAAAGAGCTCGCGAAGCATTAAAACATAGAAAAGATATTTTTTATTTATCTGGTCCTAACCACAAATATAAGAGCCGGCAACGCATCTGTAGTTCCTCTGATATTGCGGATGTCCATAAGCGTCGTAGACCACTTCTGTGTTGCCGTCGCTCGTTTGCCACCTTTTATTATAAAAAAAAGAAATCTATCATTAACTTCTAAGCAGCTAAACGAGAATTGTATGATTCTTCAAAAGACTGGTGTGATTTTGGTATAAATATTTAAAAATAGCATTTATAGAGTAAAATCCAGCATTTTAATTATAAAAATATGTTCTAAGCTTAGCTTCTAGTTCTTAGCTTCTTAGTCTAAGCTTGAAATATTCTAAGTACAAACATAGCTTGTCTAGCTTCTCCTGTCCCACTGAGGTGCCTGTAAGAGATTGCTCATAGCAATAAGGTCGCCCTTGCATGTTTTTTGTATTAGCATAGTTTAAACATTTGTATTATAATATTTGCATAAAGATTTAAATAAATAAATAAATAAATAAACATAAAGTAACGCAGTTTTTGTCTTAATTCGAATTTTTGTGAAACATGTTTGTATGTCTGGCTCCTAGACTATATTCCCATGCGCTTCCTTGATAACAAATTGGTAAAAATTCTTACACATGTTCCCTTTAGACGGTGTAGCTTTCGAATTGTGGATGTTTATACCGTCGCGGTTGTCCTGAATTATGGCTGTGAATTTGTCATGAATTCGTTTATATATAACGTTCAGATACCAAGGGAAATAATTTCTATTATCTTAGTATTCAAATCGATATTCACCCATATAGTTTGCATTCGCATCACATCTGTTGCACTCCTTTATTTATCGTAATCAAGCTGCAAACAAAAGTTTCCATACATTTGCTATTACTTTTGTGCAGGCGTGTTTGCTTTGAACTTTATCTGATAAAAACATTCCGGGTTTATGCATAAAATGTGCGAACTATCTCGTTTCATGTGAATTCTTTCGTACAAAATTATCCAATGACATATTTAAAATGACTTTAGTAATTAATTATGCAGTAAATAATAGCAAAAAATAAATTAAAAATCCAGTTCCGCGTCGCATGCACGTACTCTGTAATAAATTAGAAAATGCCCTCTAAAATCTGTATCTGCCTTATCGATTACACAACATTACAATTTTAAAAGTAACTTCTATTTCCGTAGATATTTTACTATCTAGAAATCTAGATCTAATCCATGCACTAGAGATTACAATACTTATATAAATTAAAAGAGGTAGGGCTTTGTTCCAAGACGCCAACTAAAATGACTAGATTTTGGTCTTGTAACAGTGAACTAGCTCGTTTGCTTCAATCTCAAAAGAGGTAGGGTTCAAAGGAGGTTTTATTCAAACACTGTGACGTCACGGCGTATATCTGTCTAACGAGGCCATCTCTTGACCCGCTCGTTGCGCGCCTCATTGCATACAAGGAAGAGATAATAAGTTCGCTCTGACTGTAGCTACACTGTCGCTTCTAACCACCAAAAATGTACATGTAATTACTGCAATTATGCATAAATAATGTCATGCCTTACCTTCTTATTAAGGGTGTTTAATACTTTTTTTAAAAAAGTGTAAACAAGAAGACAAAATAAAATAAACACTTCTCTCGTTTATGATACTCTTTGAAAATAATTTTAATCAACGCCTGCAAGAAAGTAACAGCAATTATTCACAACAGGTTAACAACTCTGCTTCAGTAACGACTATTATGTATTATCTAAGCTTATATTAGGTCAAAGCAACATTTGTATATCACTATACATAACAATACATTCGTCCCCTAATGTCCTTGTCCACTCGCAAACAACGCTCTGTACGTCGTAATCGTAGAATCGCTTTGATTAACGTCGGTTAGCTTTGTTACATAAAACCGTATATAGTTTCTAGGCAATTTGTTTTCGATTGGTAATCAGATAACATAAGCAGACATTTTAATGTAATAAGATGTAAAATGATTCATTAATAAAAATTAACTAACATTTTAAAGTTTTAAGTCTATAAAGAAATAATACTGGCTTATAAAATCAGCGCCTGCGGCTTAATATTAGCACTTAATACTGTGAATGCTTGGGGTAAGGGCAGAAGTGTTAAGGTTTTTAAGATAACGTTAACCATGTCAGGGTTGCCTATATTATATTATGTTTTCAAATTAAATTACATAGAAAAATCAGAGGAGTTTTTCCGCAGGAATATAAAATTAAACAGGATATTGCGAAGTTTTTTTCTAAAAAACACAGAAAAGGAAAGAAACGTAATTTTACTATTAATGTCATTGCTAAGGCTTGAATAAAGATTTTATTATAGAAATCTAAAACAGTTGAAGATTGAAACCAGAGACTTTCTATAAATAACAGACGGGATAGACATTTACCAACAGATGTTAGTGCGATATTATAATTTGATTTCACTTAGAGTGTCCGCACATCTTTGACTAAACTATCGCACAACTGTATAGACTCGCTTTGAATCCTATGAGGTTATGAAGATGCACACCACTCGATTTTTAGTTGTGCAACTAAACAGTTGAGCTGCGAAACAATCGACAATCGCACAACAGTTGTGCGATAGTCTAAGGTTTGCGCCCGCTCTTTGCGCAGTCAGACAAGACTTGCGCGTTGTGATTATTTCTTGCACGTTGGCAACACTGTGTGACGTTTGGTTGGCGGCTACGTGCTCCCGCGTCACGGGGGAACAAAGAATCCCATCGTAACATGAAGGGCCTCTCGAACCGCTCCGTTTTGAGGCCGACGTGCTCGTAAGCACTTCCCCGCTTAGCTTACATAGTCAAAGGCGTCATTTATTAAAAAAAACACAATCAATTTTATTACATAAAAATGGCAGTGCATTACGTTCTTTTATGACACATAAATACAACCAGTTCTGTCGTTTACAGTCCTTAGTCCATCCATGCCTTATCCTACTCCCGAAGGGTCGAAGCACCAGGTTTTCGTCCTTCAAATAACTCTGTCATCACTTGATCTTGTCACCTTTCACGCAATCCATCCATCTCTATCTAGTTCTACCTCTACCGGTGTACTTCCATACCTAACGTCATTTTCTTACATGCGATTTATCCCTCTTCAGTCGGGTAAAAATACACTTGCAACTATAAAATGTTTAGCCAATTTATCAATGTCATCTCATTTCATGATCATGATTAACAATGTTACCAATTTAACAGTGACAAATCAACTATTTAAAATTGAAATAACTTAATTATATGCAGTTTTCTTTAATGCGGTCGCTGTCAGTTTGCCAAGTACAGTTCAGTCGTTATTAATTTGCTTCCCGACAGCCAGTGCCAATAAAAAAACGAGTATAATAAAACAAATTAAATCAAGTTAACTCGGGAGAATATATAAGGCCCCGGCACTTTTATCTACAGACGATTAGCACAGTACGCTCTTCCATACATGTTTTTAACTTTTACAATATTTTTTTTTACTATATCTGATAATTTAAACGGATGCGAAAGGAGTTTCTACGTTAAATTAAGTACATTAATCCATCTATACTAATATTATAAAGAGGAAAGATGCATTTTTGTATGTATTGAAATAACTCAAAAACTACGGAGCCGATTTCAAAAATTCTTTCACTATTAAAAAGCTATGTTGTCAATGATTAACATAGGTTATGTTTTTTAATTTTATTTTTTCTTTATTTTAGGGACTTTGTATTTGATAGAGTAAAATAATAATTAGTTGATTAACTTACCTGAAACCAAAAAATGCAGTCCCCTCTACGAAGGGACCACACCGTTTGAGAGATTTAGATGTAAATTGAGGCTTGTCTGTCGTTGCGACGGGTACCTCCTATAGGCCTCTTCCTCTGCCAAACGTGTGAGCAAATCTCAGTAGGAAGTGACACTCGCCCCTGCTAAGGGTTTATGACAAGCTCCCCAACATCGGACCTCTCCCACGTCCCAACTAGAGGGGATTTTCCCCCACTGTGGGTCATCGCCGGTCTACATTGTAACCCGCTTACAACGGCGGTCTGGTTGGCGTCACGGACACCAAACTCGCCCATTAAGGAGATCAGATCTGTTTATCATGGTATAGTGATGGGGTAGTTGTGAAATGTAACTAGATTTTGAATTATCTAGAGACTATGAGAAATAGTGTCCGGAACACAACAGACGCTGTCCGTGAAGACAGGCTGCGACCGACGTGTCAGTCGATGAAGAGCCCCATAGGAAGCCCGAGTACTAATATTCAGTGGTCGTATATATGTTAAGTTTTAAAAAACTTCAATAGCGCGATTCAGAACTTTACTCTATAACTCATGATTGAAGGGTCATCTCCTAAAATTAATTACGCCAATCTCTTTGACATGCATTAAAGTTTATATAGAATTATAGAAAAATATTTTTTTATAGTTTTTAATGGGTTTTTTCATTAAAAATGATTGTTAAATCACCGATTGGTTAGTACAAGTGACGCAATCTAATATGTTACAGTACCGAAAATGCAGTAGGATTAATAACATTTTGAACATTATTTATTTTTGTATCAATTCAATTCTTGAATCAATTTTAAGAACTTTATACATTTCGATATTAATAGAGAAAACGTTTGTGCCACTTGTATTAATTGTCTCTTAGAAATTGATAGTAAATATAATTTCCCTCGTATTGGTTATACTGTTAACTTATACACTGTAAAACAGTGGGCGTTCGGGGATTCCCCATGCAGTTGCACGTAAGCTGCGCAGCCCATCGCTCGTTTACTACGGCTCTTATTACTTTAATTGTATCATAGGCGAATTATGAAATACTTTAAAACACAATATAAATCATGAAATAATATGTTGATAATGATCGTTATGTATTAGCCAACCGGATTATTTCCTAAATAATATTATCCAATTTTAACATCTCCAAAACTGGTTGGATAATTGCGCCTGACATAAGTTTATAGCAAACATGCATATCTACAACAAAAAGGTATGAAAATCTGTTTCATGATTATCGCAATTAAAACTATATATATAACATAAGTAATGATTATACGAATATAAACAAAATGCTCTTGGATATGAAGTCATTGCAACGAGTTTTCAATGGTATCAATATTCAAACAGGTCGTCGTAAAGGACGCGCGGCGGTCACGACTCGGTGCTATGACCACAGTCAGAGATTCTCAAACTTAAAATCAAGTTAAACTCGGTTTAGCAGGCGCACACCTTTGTCTAAACTATCACATAATAGTTTTGCGATTGTCGATTGTTTCGCAGCCCATTTAGTTGCACAACTAAAAATCGAGTAGTGTGCGCACCTCCGTATAAGCACTTAGAAATCTAAGCGAGACTACGCAGTTGTGCGATAGTGTAGTCAAAGGTGTACGCCCTTCTAATAAACAAAAAACTAAAAGGATTTTCTACTCCGAAATACTTCATTGCGTTGCATAAAGTCAATAATATAACGAAATAATTTAACCATTTATGTCGGAGTAAATTCGGAATCATGTGTACATAAAAATCGATTAGTCATTTGTTCCAAGAGTTCTATGAGTGGACCTTTCTTTTCTTGAATAAATATTTAAAATAACTAAATATCTTTTTTGTAAGGTATGGGCATGTTATGAGGAGGGATGAGTGTGGAAGAGTAAGTACTTCGGTAGAGGTAGACCTAGAAAAAGATAGATGGATTGCGTGAAAGGTGACATGATCAAAAAGGGAGTGATGACTGAGTATGACGTATGATAGAGTTATGCGGAGGACAAAAACCTGTCGCGCCGACCTTACGGGAGTACGATAAGGAGAAAGATGATGATGAATTAAATATCTTTTTTGTCTATAGCCAAAAATGTAAATAAGGCAACATTGAATTGCTTCTCCCAGCCTTAAGTTTAATAAAAACGTTCTATCAATTTGAAAATAAAGTAATTAAAAAGCATCATATGAAGTTTGAGAAGCAATGATATCACTGAATGTTTAACGCGATTGAAATTTCTCGTACCGCCAAGGGCAAATCTGTACAATATTTGATAGAATACATTACCTCTACTTGTATACTAATTGTACCCCAATAATGACACGTTTAATGTTCTACATATACGTAATATGAATTTGTGGATTTAAATCCGCTTTCCGACTTGAATTATTCCGACGAGACGATGGGGACATACACCAGAAAGTGTTAAGATTGAATGTGGATGTCTTCAAAGGTAGAGGAAGACCGAAGAAAGTATGGATGGATTGTGTGAAAGAGGATATGCTTAAGTAGGGAGTGGATTCAGATATGACGGCTGATAGAGATGTATGGAAGAGCAGCACATATTGTACCGACCCTCCGTAAGGGATAAGGGCAAGTCGATGATGAAAGCCGCTTTCAGACTGTCAGGGTAACAATCCGTCCGGTGAAAATTCTTACTAAAGTATCGGAAAAATAGGTGAAAATCTTCTTTCTATACGTCTTGTATTTTAGATGTCTATGGGCAGTGGTTTTTTAATGGATACCAGCAGCATGCCGATCACAAAATTTACCTTTTTTTGCTGGCAACATCTTTATTAAAAGTATATCTTTACTGTTTCCGCCAAATAAGCATTGGTTCATCACCTTTTTCTGTAAAAACATCTGTTCAAAACATTGCTATTAAATTTTTTAAGTGACTAAAAGAAATTATTTCTTTCGCTTTTCGGAAATGAAAAGTTAATATAAATATTTATTAATATTAATTAACAGTGGTAGTGCCCGCTTTAACATGTTATCACTGCAGGGCTCGCAGTAATACCAATTACCATACCAATACCCCAGTAATACCACGACCACACATAAGACAGGCGTCAAATGGAAGCGATTCCGTTTCCGTCTCATCAGACGAAACATCGTCTGATGAGTGTGGAGCCGGAGGCCTAATTTAACTCCATTTCATTGTATAAGGGTAGGCGACGCATCTGCAATTGCGGATGTCTATGGGCAGCGGTCGCTTCGCCATTTTGGCGGTTTCAGGTGGCCGCTTGCTCGTCTGCCACCTGATGTTATAAAAAAAAACGTTATTTCGATAATCTTTTAATATTTTTACTACATAAAGATAATATTATCGTACAAATAACGTATCTTTTAGATCCATTAAAGGCATACGTAACGTCTAACCTTGTTAACCTTTAAAGATGATAAATGGTCGTGTTTATCAATAAAGATGTCATAAATATTCTACAGATAAAGGACATAAGAATGTACATAATCTATCTATACATATAATAAAATTGGTGTGTCTGTAATATCAAAAGAAAAATTCCAGATTTAGGGATGATGATGTATTTGTGTTGCTTAAACGAAAAATTGCATTTAAAAATTTTTGTCTGTGTGTCTGTCCGCGAAACGCGAGTAATCTCCGAAACGGCAAGGCCGATTACGACTGAACTTTCACCGAACGGTAGCTGATATAGACGGGCATATTATAGGCTACTTTTTTAAATCCGCGCTATCAAAATGGCGTAACGGATGGTCCAAATTTGAGCTAACGAAGTATGCAGGCAGCTCGTTGTATAAAAGAGGTAATAATATTTCCTATTTAAAAGTCATTTATATAGCAGTTGAAGGAAGCGGCAATCGACTAGTGGTTAAGGGTTAAGCTTTCCCGTCATGTGGTCGAGGGTTTGAATCCCTACCAATCTTGATATTAGTTGTACACGAAATGTCAGATAATAAATTCAAATCTTTCCAGATTTTGTCAAATAATATTTTATCAAATAAACAACGTCGAACAGAATCAACTGCAAATATAGGATTTTTTAAGAAAGTTAATTTATTTTAACCCTGCATTATTTAAGCACCTCGCAGCACTCGCGCTTATAAACAATCTTCTGGGTCAAGCGACATCATGTTCTTCAGATGGGCATCTGCACTCCCTGGAAACAAAAAAAAGTACTTCGGAATACTAGAATATCCACAAACTTGTCAATATTGTGGTTGACATACATATTCTTTAAAATAAAATAATAATAATAACACACAAAAAACATATAGACGAATTAAGTACCTCCTTTCGGGAAGTCGGTCAAAAATAGGATATAGCGTATTTGCTTATATATATTGTATTGCAAATGCAAGATAAGAATCCATTTACGCAGCAATACCTTTTGTTCGTATGCACTGCACTGATGTAAACTTAATAAAGTAAGGCTACATACACACTTTGGTGCTGTATATTCCGACTGCTCATTATTTGCTACTAGAAAATTTCGCTCTTTCTGTAGTTAACCATAGTATTGTAAAAGAAGAAACATTCTTATTATTTTTGACCGACTTCCCAAAAGAAGGAGGTACTCAATTCCTGTATGTTTTTTTTATGTGTGTTACGGCATAACTCCGCCGCTAGTGGACCGATTTTGATAATTCATTTTTTATCCGAAAGGTAATGCTTGCAGGTGGGTCCCATTTTTTTGTTTGATTTTTGGAGTCAAAGACTACGACGTAGTTAAATAGTTTAGCTCAAAATCGCGCGACGAAATTTCGGGTCATTTTTGCTTTCTTTTTATATTTTCATTTATTCGTGATAATCTCACAAATCTTATGCAACACTAGCTTTCGCCCGATCTCGTCCGCATGAAATTAAAAAAAACAAAGTGAGTTGTCTATGTGTTCTTTTAGATTATACTCTACATCTCTTTATGCTACAAACGCTAACAAACATCCATCCATCCATCCATCCATCTAAACTTTCGCATTTATAATTTCAGTAAGATAATAAGATAATAAGATGTAATTCTATTATAATTAACCTTTGACATATGACGTCAATGTGCACACCACTTTATAGCTCGGTGCAAATTGCATTGATAATATCGCAGTGCATAAGATATGAGTTGATTTGTTTGTTAGCTTTTGTTTACATTCGACGTGTGAACGATTCACAAGGTTTGTGCAATTTATCCCATAATTAATAATAATGATTGTTTAATTTTTAATTGGTATTAATAGTTATTTATATAGCGACTAGCTGTTCCCTTGCGACTTCATCCGCATAAAATTATGAAAAATTTATGTTATTACATTTGTCAAATTATCAATGGCAAATGTCAAAATGACATGACATTATGACAAACCATGGCAACCTTGCTTCCTTGATGTTGGTAGCAACTTATGTTCTTTTCCCACATTAGGGTTTTTATCCAAAATATTTACCCCCTAAATATATAGTCTAAAGCGTAACGTAAGTAGGGCCTTTTATTAAAAATAAAATTATTCAAAAATATGCTGTAATTGATGACGTCTTAGGCAACAAAGAAGTGTGTGTTTATGCTTTATTATCTTATTAATATTATAAATGCGAAAGTTTAGATGGATGGATGGATGTTTGTTAGCGTTTGTAGCCTAAACGGCTGAACGGCTTTCTATGAAATTTGGTACAGGTTTAGAGTAGAGTCTGAAGGAACATATAGGCTTCTTTTTATCCCGGGATAAGTTACGGTTCCCGTGGGATTCATTAATTTAGTTTTTTAATGTTTACTCGATCATTCTGCAACGGTTCAACATATCTTATTGAAATTTGGCAAAGATATAAAACAAAGTCTGGAGTACACATGGGATAAGCTTCATCCCCGAGAAATGTCCGGTTCCCGAGGGATACGTAACTTTTTTTAATTTATATAGTTTGTATGTTTTCTAATACCACCCGGACGAAGTCGCGGGCAACAGCTCGTATTAAAATAAGTCAAAAGTTACTGGGCCTATTTAAAAAATTCTTTCACCATTAAAAAGCTACGTTATCAGTGAGTAACATAGGCTATATTTTTTTAATTACACGCGATCGAAGTCACGAGAAACAGTTAGTATTGTATACTTCAAAGGTCATGGTTCAACAGGACCGTGGTTATAATTTTTGTAGCCGATATTTCGTTTTAATTGATGTCTGTCTTAAGCAGTTTAAATTTAATTTTCAGTTAAAATTCAGTTGCGACAACATAAGTATATAGAATGGCTCCATCGTCGTCAGACGAAGATTATAGCAGTCTTACTCAAGTGTCACCAGCTCTTACTGAAGACAAATTAAACAGCGCCCTCTCTGAATGGTTTAAAGAAACTGTTGTATTCACAAGATGGGAGGTATGTTTTACAAGTATATAACTAATTTAGTACAGTGAAATACTATTCTAACTATATCGATTGCTATCTCGCCTACCTTATGTTACTCTCGCAGGACGTACCGGGTTTTCGTCATTCAAATAACTATATCATTCAGTCATTCAGTCACTCAGTCATCTCTCCTTTCATCATGTCATTTTCTCGCAATTCATCCATCTCTTTCTACGTCTACCTCTACCGGTGTACCACACTCATAACTAACGTCCTTCTTGTTACGCGTTTCATACCTTATAACAGTGGTTCTAAACCTTTTTTTTATGCACATATTTAACGATTTCAAAATTTGGCGGCACAAAAGAAAAAGATATAAATACTTACTACAACAGCTTGCATAAATAGTTTATGACAAAAGTATGCAAAATTTGGCGGTACAGTGGTTGAAAATCACTGCCTTATAACATGCTGATACCATACTAACCTTTTACTCTTTAATTTATTGTTACTTAATGTTTATTTAAAAGTTTTGAATGCACTTGAGTCATACAAAAGTCTTTACATGAGACAGAGGTTATCATACAAGCAAGTTCGTTCACTTCTCGAAATAACACAACAATGACACACTTAATTAATTATTAATTAACTAGATTTCGCCCGCGACTCCGTCCGCGTGGAATTAAATAAAACACTTTTGGACGCGTGGAATTAAAAAAAAGCTCTACATCTTTGCCAAATTTCATCGAGATCCGTTAAGCAATTTAGTCTACAAAAATAGTCTACAAATTCTAACAAACATCCATCTGAACTTTCGAATTTACAATATTAGTAAGATTTTATGTTTTTATTTTCAGTACGTAGGCGAAATAGGAAAAGGAGACTCCTATTTGAGCGAAGTACGAAAGATAAGAATCCACGGCATAACCCGCTTCGGGGTAGACAGAAACGTACAAGTGATATTAAAGACTATACCACGTAACATTTGCAGACGCCTTACTTTCAGAAGCGACGAATTCTTTCGAAATGAAATCGCTTTTTATACAAACGTTCTACCAAATTTATTATTATTCCAATCAGAAAAAAACGCAACAGAACCATTTAATAATAACGTTAAGTTATTTCTCACACATTGCGATGGTTTGAACGATTGCATTTGTTTGGAAGATGTTTCTGTCCAAGGTTATGGCAACATTATACGACAACAGACAATCGATCTGCAACATTGTATAGCAACTATTAAAACATTAGCTAAATTCCACGCATTATCATTTGCAATGAAAGACCAGCGACCGGAGAAGTTTGCTAAAATAAGCAATGAAATATCAGAGACGTATTTTGATTACAAACTGTGGGATTGGTATAAAAGATTCTGGGATAGAATATGTACAATAGCGATTGATGCGATTGAAAAAGAATATCCAGATTCGATATATTTAAAGAAAATTAAAAGTTTTGCTGTAAAAGATACTTATTTTAAAATGATCAGTGCAGTTCGAGATAAACAGCACGCGGTTATATCACATGGCGATCCTTGGACGAATAACTTTTTATATAAATATAATAATGATATTACGACTAAAATAATAGATTTCCAATTATCTAGATATTCTAGTCCTGTGCTTGATCTAAGTTATTTCATTTATAATAGTACAAGTCAGGAATTAAGAGTTAAATATTATGATGAATTGTTGAGAAGTTATTATGAAGTTTTGTCGTCACAGATTAAAAATATGGGCAGTGATCCGGATAGAATTTACTCTAGAGAAACTTTTTTGAATGAGGTTAAGAGATATTCCTTTTTCGGTTTAGTTGCCAGTTTTGAAATGACTCCTCTTATAGTTTTGGAACCTGAAGAAGCTTTTGACTTAGAAATAGAGGTAAAAACTCAATTTGTTTTACTAATATTATAAATGCGAAAGTATAGATGTTTGTTAGAGTTTGTAGCCTAAACGGCCGAACGGATCTCTGAAAATTTGGCATAGATGTAGATATTCTGGAAGAATACATAGACTACTTTTGTTATTTTTAATTCCACGCGGACGGAGTTGCGAGCGAAAGCTAGTATGATATATGGAATAAGTCATAAAAAATAAATGTTAGGAAGTACAAACCAACAACAATTCTCTTTGTTAAGTTAAAAATACTGCGGACTGCACACAATTTTGCTTTTAAAATTAACTATTTTTAAGTATATTATAACCACAATTTATTTTCAG
Source organism: Papilio polytes (assembly GCF_000836215.1). Taxonomy (NCBI): domain Eukaryota; kingdom Metazoa; phylum Arthropoda; class Insecta; order Lepidoptera; family Papilionidae; genus Papilio; species Papilio polytes. The sequence continues at coordinate 1,251,549 of NW_013525369.1, read as the reverse complement.
AGTAATCGAGAAATAAATATTGATGAAATGTGGAATATCGGACCTATAAAAAGCAAAGAGAATAGAAGAAGAGCTGCGGATAACGTAGTACATTGTGTGGACAATGGTTACATATGAATTGATACGCAAACACCGTGTGTAAATGAAAATATATTGCTATCTCGTTTACTCTCTGTTAAAAAACAGGGATAGATATATTATGGGAACAATGATGAATAACAGAGAAAAACATAAGTAGTCAAATATTATACTATCAAATATAAAATAGTAACTAATATGGAAGTAAGAGAGTAAAATTAAAAGGGCTTAGGTTTAACATTTTTAACAGTTACGAGATGAGATTTTAAAAAACATAACCTACAGTTTAACCTATAAGTTTGTTAGTTTATTCGTTACATTTTTATCAATAAAAATTATTTAAAAAATGACTCGTTTTCATATATAAAACCCATCCAAAGTTTATATTAAAGCCTTATAAAAACTTAAGAAAAAATATCTGTAATTCCGACGTAAATAATGTCCCACAATTTTACTATTAACATAGTACAGTTTTAGTAGAAATAAGATATTATTTCAAACAAACTTTTCTAAATATAATTTTACATTTGTAACGTAATCATAAGAAAATTATATGTTTCTATCTATACATATAATAAAACTAGAATGTCTGTTTGTAATATCAAAAGGAAAACGTTGCTGTTAACGAAAATCGCATTTAATTTTTTTTTGCCGGACCGGACTTTCACAGAAAGGTACCTGACATAGACGGGCATATTATAGACTACTTTTTTTATCTTAATATTGCACGGACGCAGTCGCGGGCAAAAGCTAGTCATCAATATAAACACTAAACCTTTTTAAACTGCTAGCTTTCGCTCGCGACTCCTTCCGCGTGGAATTAAAAAAAGAAAAATTAATAGCCTATGTGTTCTTCCAGACTATTCTCTACATGTATACCAAATTTCATCGAAATCCGTTCAGGCGTTTAGGCTACAAACTAACAAACATCCATCCATCTAAACTTTCGCATTTATAATATTAGTATAGTATGATATAAACATTATTAGCTAATTAAAAAACATTCTTATTTCTTTTTAATTCAACAATGTTGTATCTGTTCAGTAAATTCTATCATACCATTAACGAAACTGTCATAAACGATTCATGAATTTTCATTCTTTCGAAAGTGAATTTGTACAACAAAATTCCAACACATCTCTTTATTTACAAACAAAGTTTTGCTTTCAAGATGTGTAGATTCACGTCTCATTGTCATGTAGATTTTACAGAACGCGAAACTTAAGCCGTAATTAAAAAAAATTAGCACACAAGTACATGTTGATAAATAGTACATGTAGATTAACTAAGTAAGGAAATGTTAGTTCTTATATTAATTACTTTATATCAACTTGTTCCAGTATCAGGTAAATAATATTTCATTATTCCTTCACCCAAAACTTCGTCTACGTGGAATTAAAAAAAAAAGTGAATAGCCTATGTTCTTCCAGACTATTCCATTTATGAAAATTTAGGCTATAAACTCTAAGCAACATTCATCGATCTTATCATGTTAGCAGTGGTAGACTACTTTAACTTCGCACGAATGGGTCGGCTCGCCCAGCGAAATACGACCATATGGTGTAAAGTGAAATTTCACGCGGACAAAGTCGCGAGCAACAGCTAGTAGTTTATATTGTTTAATTATTTTCCGGTTTCAGAAACTGAAGTGGTAACATTAAGCGGATTAGGGGCAGAATGTAAGTTTACATATAACATTAGTTTAAAGACTGTAGATTTGTATTTAACTATCCAACTCAAAAACTACTTCGTAAATTCTTTCACCATAGGAACATAGAGCAGAGCAATATTATTGGTTGAGTAATACTAAAAAACTAAACTATATAACCTCAAAAACATGACATCCTTTTTTAGTTAAATTTACAATATTTTACTTTTATGTCATAGCAATAAACCAACTGTACATTTGTGATTCCCGTTTTTTGTTTTACTATCGACATCAAATTATTTTATGTAGATAATAAAACTGGACTTGTGGAAGAAACCTGTGGAATAGACAACTCTAAACAGGAAGAAGTGCAAGAAGGAGCCTCCTTTATTGAAACGTACCCATGGTTTGGAGTTATTGTTTTTCCATTAGGTGAGTTTTGCTATTTTATTGAAAAGTCCTAAAGGACGCTGGACTAAAATGCACCCAACTTTACCAATCCGCATAATGGTATCCACATCGCAGAGGAACCTTCAGGGAAATGAAACGGAAAGAGAGAGAAGCTTTGATATCCTATATTTGCTTTTTAGTAACAATTAAATTTAGTAATCAATCTAATCCTCCGATTAATTAAAAAAAACTCTTTCATTTTGGTTATTTACAGAGGGTCTAATAACATCATCACCGGTAGTATTGATTACGAAACAATTGGTAATCGGTGCTGCTATCGAAATAGCAAATCTTCCAAAAGTCGATTTCAGGTTAGAAAATGTATATTATTGTCGAAAACTGCACTGAATGTATTGTCGTCCCTTACGTTCTCTTTTTAAAAACAGAGACGAACATATGAGCATAGACTACAAAATTGAATGCAGACGTATCAACCAAGTTCACATAATCTAATCTGTTCACAGGAGTAGAACTAAGGTAATCCTCGGTACCAACTGCAAAGGAACCAAGCACAGTGTTGTAGAATATTCCTATCATCCGGATTTCCAGAAAAATACATACAGTTCACTTGTTTTGATTCAAATACAACCAGACTTTACAGTAGGTAAATATCATTGAAACAAAAAAAAAACTAGATGGCGTTGTCACCAAATAAAAAAGTTGACATATTTTGCAAACAATAGACTTTGTGAAATGAAATAACTAAGTTTATATTTTCCAGAGCTACGGCCTATCTGTGCGCCTCCAAGTATGATCAATAAGCCAGATTTCTATGCTGTTTCTCTTGCAGAAGGTAATTTTATTTTTAATCTGTTACATTTACCATGAGATATGTAAAATCCGTTACGCACTTTATTGAATATTATTCTTAATATTAATTAGTTATGTAAAAATGTAATTAATTTTCAGATTGCATGTCGTCAGCACTAGAAATTTATAAAATGTCGTACGTCGATACAAAAGAATGCAAATCATACTATCGCAGAACTGGTGTAAGTTTTTTTAAGAGGCAAAGGTTCAAACTATACAGCCTTTTTTCTATCAAGAATGTTTTGTCTATTGTTTTTAAACTTCAAATTTTTACTTTTAAAAGTCTAATCTAATGAAGTATGTTACAAATTCAGCCATTTAATTTCATATTTGATTTACATTTTTTAGTTCTTTTATTTGACTGTAATTAGTATCTGACTGATTTCTTTTGTTATTCCATTTTCAAAAATTATTATTTTTTTCTTATGAATTTTCAAATTGGATGTGTGTTTTTTTTCCAGTTAAATGTCAAGAGTATCTGGCCGAAGTACACTGTGTGTGCGAAAGCACAACGCGGGGGCGAGTGTCTTTGGCAGAGTGGTGTATTTCTCGTTACCAAACATGAAAAAAGATGGAGACTGGTAAGAGCTCAACATCGATACTAAAAATCTAGCCACGAAAATTATGCCTTGAGTTGACATTTGAGGTTAAAATGTGACAATTATAACTAATGTCTCTAAAGGTAAAGACAATCACTTTACACGTTTCTATGTACATTATCTATACTTCTGTACTATTATAAAGAGGAAAGAATTGTATTTTTGTATGTAACCTATAAACTCAAACTCACAGGCTGATTTCTAACTTTCTTTCAACATTACATTACCAAGGAATAAGGCCATGTTATTAATAGATTTTTTTTAATTCCGCACTGACTAATGCTGGGTTTCTAAAGTTTCCATCTATCGTTAGTGTTTGGTTAACCTAAATGAAGTGAAGTTATCTAACTAAAAACACTAACGGTTAGATGTAGCTGACGCCTAATTTCAGTCCCTTTCTCTTTACCACCCTTTTCTTATAAGGAGAATTTGGGAAGAGGAAGTGGATTTGACATTGGAGGAGATGCATAGGAAGGGGAAATATCCTCTTTATGTGCGTTTCCTCCTCCGTCGGCTAAGGGTAGGCAACGCATCTGCAATTGCGGATGTCTATGGGCAGCGGTAGCTTCGAAATTCTGGCGTTTTCAGGTGGCCGCTTGCTCGTTTGCCATATTATATGATATAAAAAAATGTAGCTGGGAAACCGGCTATAAATCTTCTTTTCTCCGACTGATAAAAGACTGAATGATTGAATTAATTTTGATGGGCATTCATATTGGTAATGTGTGTTACTGATTTTTTTTTTCAGATAGGATTTGGTATTTACGGTCCCGGCTGTTCGTCTCCCTCTAGGTTCCTGGACTACGGGATGTACCACCAATGGGTGCGCACCAACATACAGAGGATCGGCCGACCAGCTATCACCAGACTGGCTGGAAACCACATCGTTATGAGAAGACGTTAGTTTTTTTAAAGCTTACCATAGATTAGATACTCGTGTAACTGGGAATTTCAAAAAAAATTCTAGTGAAACTGTTTTTTTTTCGTAGTATAATTTTCGTCGCATTCTTTTAATATAAACTTATCTATAATTTACTAGTTTTGCCCGCGACTTTCTCCGCGCGGAATTAAAAACTAAATAAGTAGCCTGTGTTCTTCCAGACAATGTTTTATATTTGTGCCAAATTTCCTCAAGGTCCGTTAATCGATCCATCTAAACTTTCGCATTTATAATATTGATAAGATTATAATATATGACAGTTGAATATTTTGTTTCTATTGTTTATTTTAGTTGAAATATAACGTTGGCACGTCGGATACAAGAATACTCTTGTTACTGACGTGCCAAGTCAAATGCTATACAAAGCGTTGGGTCAATATGTTACAGGTTTAACAGCAGTACAGAGATTTGGGCCTTGCGATCCAGAAGAAACGAGAGTCGAAATCTTCTCTGACCACACCTCTATACAACCGGTTACCGCAAAACCTCGAAATGCCTACTATAACGTAAGCTATCTTTAAAACTATGTTGAACAATTGAGTACATCAATCGGTTGTAATTTGGTTATGCGAAAAAATATAGAATACGAATTCATAAGGAATGAATTCAAGAAAAGGTTACATTTCTATTTTTGACACTTGTAAAGGTGACTCTTCATTGGCTGTTTTTATGTAGCCAATAAAGATGCAGTCAACCAATGAAAACTCACCTTTATATTTGCCCAAAGGTAAGATAGCGTTGAAATAGAACAAATTCATTTCCGCTTTTTGAATAAAACAAGAGTAATTTTAAAGTATACATGATTTTGTCAAATCGTTCGATTTACAGTATTTCCATTCTACAATTAACCGGTAACATAACCACATACTTACGCTTCAAATATTTTTGTCAACAGTTCACAATCCTGGCTGGATACGAGTATTCATGCATCGTGTTCAGAGCCAACCAAGAAATAGGAGAAGAACCAACAATCCATTTAAAAAGGATGTGCATAGCTAAACACATAGCTTGCTATCAATTCACAACACTACAAATCGATTTCGAAGTCACCGTCGGGTACTTCGATAAAGTTGAATACCATATTAATGTTTACGGCATAGAGTTAAAACTATTAGATGCAAAGAGAATGAATGTACTCGCGAATAAACGACATTTTTATCCACCGATAGATAAGACGTATACACCTTACATTTACTCTGGATGGGGAATTGGATAAAACGAAAAAAAACGAGAAAACGATGTTACCGGTGGCAAGATTGTCTTTTGTTTTCTTGGAATTCTCCTTATATATATCTTGTTCTAATTTTAAATTAGTTACAACACTTTTTATTTCATGTTCCAAATTCAATTGATTTTAATCGTCTAAAAAAAGAAGTTCTCAATTCGAACAACATTTTTGATTCCACGTTCCAAATTCAAATTATATTTAATCGTCTATGTAAGAAAGTTCTCAATTCGAATGTATTTTTTTAATTTGTTAAGGAAATGATTTTAACGTGGTTTTTAAACATCAATAAGTTTATTATCTTTATAAATAGTGACTAACATTTTAACGAAATTAAAATGGCTTCAAAAGGCAATCTCGCTTGCTGCACAAATATGTTAAAGTTAATATTTATTTATAACTATTTTCACTATAATTTCCTATATTTCAATATTTGTCACTTACTATGAATAATCTAATCTTTAAAGATATGAATTCTTAGAAATATCGGCAATAGATTTGCCTTCCTTACACAAATATGACAGAATTTCAAATAGTAGAGGTATATTACGTCATCATCTCACACCGTTCCATACCTCCATCCGGACTCTACCATAGACGTATGTTTCCGTTACAACTTCTAAGCCGATTGTAAAATTGTACGCCGTCCGTCACACCGTATCGAATATTTATTCATTATGCTAGAGAATTGTCAGATTATTATTTAAATAAACCACTTTAAACATCGAAATTTTTGTTTATATTTTGATATAAAAAAATATAAAAAGCCCTTTAATTTTAATACAAAACGTTGCAAATATTTACAGTAAGCAGTGTAATAGATAAATAAATTGAGTAACGTTGGAAAAGCAAATAAAATGAAACAATGACCCTTAGAATCTCAATTTTAAGATGAGACGAAAAAGCCTAAAATACACTAGTATGCTATAAAAATACGTACTTTTAAAAAACAGTTAACAATACTCTTACTCTGAGGAAGAAGTAACATAAAGGACCACTGATTACACTACGGTGTAAAGCACATCCATATTTAAGACGCCGTATGGAAAAATATAGTTGTTTTCATTCCAGTGAATGCAACGAATTGAATTTCTTCGAATACCCGTACTTTATATTTTGAACGTGTGACGTCACACACTCACACACGCACACCGCATCGAGCACAATAAAACTGTAATATCCTGTTCTGAGTGCACAGAATTTGTGCAGGAAAGATTTCCCGACGAGTCTCGTGCGGTACGTGCTCGGAGGAATCTTTAGTTGGGAAATATTTAATGGAATAGGCCGGAAATTGAGTACCGCGTTCCTTTGAGAGTTTAAACATGTTTTAAGCTTCATTTAGTTTTAAAGTAAATTGAAGAAACTAGTTATAAAATGTGGTACTACTTTACCGGTCGAATTCTGAAACGATTGTCAAACACTTTGTTACGTAATCGTCGCTTACAATCTGTCATGTCAAAGTTTTATTAGAATTTGGAGTTTAAGCGCTACATTATTTCAATTTGGTTTCAATTTAACCGTAAGAGCGCGAGCACACCTTTGACTAAAAAATCGCACAGCACTTTGACAAATCAAATTGCAAGAAAAAAACAATCGCACAACTGTTGTGCGATAGATTAGTCAAAGGTGTGCGCCCGCTTATACAAAAGTAACTTCCTATTTTTAGACAACTTATTTAATTGATACTGTCGCTTTTAACTCAGAGCAATACTTCTCGTCAAGACTCAAGTTACGCGCCAATCTATCCATACTTCTAGTGACATTGACAGCTGTCAGCTAGGGACGTGCCGTTTATGCCGATAATCTAGAGTTGCGCCAATTCTATAGCACGGTACTAATTTTATTCCTAACACTATTGATTTACTTTATTATTGACATTAGAAATTCAAGTAGTTTTAGAGTAAATAAATTAATGAAGTCAACCAATCCTCATTAGACTATCATGGTTGACTATGGTCTAGTCCACCCTAGCTTAGGATGAATTGTAAGCCTTGATCATGTGGACCTACAGTGAACTGTATAAAGGTAAAACGTGTATTTTGTCTAAAAAATAAAACACAGAGACAAATTGAGTACCTCCTTCTATAAAGAAGTTGGTCGAAAATTTAAAATTTTCAATTTTGGATTTGATAAAAAGATTTTCGGAACGATATAGAATCATTTATTTTTTATAAACTATGAATTCGGTCAAGCATCAATCCACATCCGATCTGTATTCAACAAAATATTAGTAATAAGATTTTTAGATGGACGTTAACGAACACAAGAGTTATGGTTTGCGTTTCATGAATGCAATCGGAACTCCATATAAACGGATTCGTAAACAGCGCTGGGAGTTCACGGCTGTTCGTATCTGTCGAGAGCCTGCCTCTGCCACTTATTGAGGACCAGACATGACTTCAAGGCACAAGCGAAAGCGTACAGAAATATTTCTGAATATATAAAAAAAACTCACTATTCACAGTTATTTCAATTTGAGATTAGATGACGTTGTCCACTATGTCAAAATAATCACTAATTTTTACATGTGCAATTTTAATTTTGATTTAGAAAAAATAATTGAAAAGAATGTACTACATACCAGCGATTGTAATAAAATCATATGTCAATACTCACAAATTTTCACTTTAAAATGAAAAACTTAGTTTTAATATGCGTTATTTTGAAGTGTTCACTGCGATATAGACAGATATTCCATAATTTATAGCGTAGAACTAGTACATAATGTTGGTTTTATATCTTACTAATCTTACTAATATTATAAATGTGAAAGTTTAGATGGATGGATGGATGGATGGATGTTTGTTAGAGTTTGTAGCCTAAACGGCTGAACAGATTTCAATGAAATTTGGTATAAATGTAGTGGATAGTCTGGAAGAACACATAGGCTACTCACTTTTGTTTTTTTAATTCCACGCGGACGGAGTCGCGGGCGAAAGCTTGTAAATTATATTTGCAGTAAATCTTGTGACTTGTACCACACATGGCTGCGTCGGTTTCGCATCATTTATTAGTGGAATTCCGTTATATCGTCGACTATCATGCACTCGAAGCGACGAGCGCACAGGAAATGTGAAGTAATATGATAAATATAAACAACACAATTATGTAATACGAGTACGATATGACAAATTAGGGCGTCGCCAGCCGATTGTTAAGGGGGGGACTGTTCAAGGGGGCTTGTAGTAAAAATCCTTTTAGACCGATTTCCCAAAAGAAGGAAGTAGTCAATTCGTCTGTATGTTTTTTTATTCCAAAGTTACTTATCAACTAGTGGTATAATTTTTAATGAACAAGTCACTTTTTAGTTATCTCACATTTGATTCTAGGGATTTTTTTTTTAATTAATTTCTTGGATATAATTTACAATTTACGAGTCTCTGGCCTGCCTCACTGTCCCTTCTGGCGAGGTATTTATTTGCATTGAGGTGAACACTAACGAAACGAAAGTTTAGATGGATGGATGGATGTTTGTTATAGTTTGTAGCCTAAACGGCTTAACGGATTTGGGTGAAATTTGGTATAGATGTAGAGATAGTCTTGAAGAACACATAGGCTACTCACTTTTGTTTTTTTCTTATACCACGCGGACAGAGTCGCGGGCGAAAGCTAGTATTTAATAAATGAAATCTAGACATAGGCAATGGGTGTTGAATTTTAACAATAATCAACTGTAATCCAATTAATATTACATTAAAATACTTTGATATATTAAATAGCAACCGACTCCATTGTTTCTATGTTCTACGAGTGCGTCCAAGCCGGAGTCTATCGGATAAGCAGATGACGCTCAACGATGTCGGGACGAAGTCACGTCTAAGATGAGAGATACGAGTACATTTAACGATTTATTTTACGTAGAAAAACCTTCTAAAAGACAAAACCTCGACGCAGTTCGATTACAGAAAAGTTATAACTAACGTAAAATAAACTAAATGGATTGGGTGAGTGAAAGATTATCTCGTAAGACGTTGGCTTCAAACAAATAGTCAATTGAATATTAATTATTTATAGCTATCTCTTTCTGACCTTAACTTTATGACTTGTACCTCTTTCATGTAACAAAATATTACTTAACGTGACGAATTATTCAAAAGTATATTCTACTAGGTATTGCTTGCGACTTCGCTCGCGTGAAATTAAAAAAAATATAGCCTATATTACTTACAGATAAATTACCTTTCTAACGGTGAAAGAATTTTTAAAATCGGTCCAGTAGTTTTTGAGTTATGTTAAAGCATACAACAATCCAAAAATACAAATCTTTCCTCTTTATAATATAAGTATAGACTATTCATGCTAGTTTAAGCGCCCTGGCACGAATTAATTTTTATACTTTAATCTTACTTCTTACTAATATTATAAATACGAAAGTTTACCATAAATGGATAGATGGTTGGATCGGTGTTTGTGAGAGTTTGTAGCCTAAACGGCTGAACAGATTTCGATAAAATTTGGTATAGATGTAGAGGATAGTCTGGAAAAACATATAGGCTCACTTTTGTATTTTTTTTAATTCCACGCGGATGGAGTCGCGGGCGAAAGTTAGTAATAAATAAATAAGCAATTATCGTAGGTTAAGTCAACTAGATCCAATAGAAATTATATTCAACGACCGGATAAAGTTTGACCGGAGCCAACCCGCATCCGCGCTTTGCATAAACTGCCCGCGGAATATTGATGATTTTATGGCGCGGGAATATTATGGTAGACAGTTGCGTCAATGAAACGATAATGTTTGACATTTATCTGTTTTCAAATACGATTGAAAAATGAATGATTCAAATTATAATTATGAATGAATTGTACATATATCTGTACTATCTATACTAATATTGTAAAGATGAAAACTTTGTTTGATTGTAGTGAATAGGCGCAAAAACCACTCGGCCAATTTCAAAAATTCTTACACCATTAAAGGCTACGTTATCAGTGAGTAACGTAGGCTAAATTTTAATTATTTTTGAATATCACACAGACGAAGATGCGGGCGAAAGCTAGTGTTTTGTACAGTTCTATGATTTTTGGTGGCAATAAAACTGGTACAATTTATTTATTTATTGTTGAAATGAGTCCTAATTTAATTTAGAAAAAATCCATATGTCGATGAGAGTATCAGAGGTCAAAATCTAGACCTCTCCTACTTCAAATTTCAATAAGGAAAGGACGAGAAGGTAAAATCAACAAATTTCTGTACGTCCTACGCGCGAAGTAGGAAGACTAATTGTAAGCATTCGTTCTTAGGATTTTAAAGGTATACCTAGTTATTTAGACTATCAATTTACTTTTTAAAATGATAGATTTGTCTTATTAATGTCTTTAAAATAGTTCAGAATAAGGCGCCGGCCGTTAGCGCAGATTTCGTTGTTCTCTATTGAATTTTAACTAAAGTGGCCGCTACACGGAACTGAGCAATTTGGATTCGAGCCAATGATCTAAAATGGTATTAGAGCCGTATCGTTACTATGATTTGTGTACAACTCTCACATAAATTACCCTTTTTCCGAACGAATGTATTTTATGTCCTATTAAATGGACCGATATTTATTATGTTGTTACATGAACTAATTATTTTGATTAACAACCAGCTTTCGACTGCGACTCCGTCAGCGTTAAATTAAAAAAAAGTTTTTTTTTATAATAGAAGGTGGCAAACGAGCAAGCGGCCACCTAAATCCACCGAAATGGAAAGCGACCGCTGCCCACAAACATCCGCAATTGCAGCTGCGTTACCTACCCTTAAATGACGGAGGAGGAGACGCACATAAAGAGGACATTACGTACGTACGTACGTAGCCTATGTCTTATTCCAGATTATACTCTACATTTATGCCATAAGTCATCGCGATCCGTTTAGGTTTTTAGGCGGAGAATTCTAACAAAATACATACATCCAAACATTCGCATGTATAACATTAGTAAGATAATAAGATAAAATCGATCCAAGGTGAAGGCGCTAGTAATAAGTTTTCTTAAACATTGTTGGACATGCGTCTAGGAATCTATAGACATTTGTTGATATAACTATAGATGGAGTATTTCGTATAAGCGTCTCGTTTAACTTCATTTGATAAACCGCCAACATGACAAACCGAACGCTGCCCACAGACAATCGTTCGGATGCGTTGCCTACCCTTGATCAATTTTAGAGGAGACGCACATAAAGTGCATATTTTCCTTTTTTTATGCATACTTTTCTCATAAGAAAAGAGAATAAAGTTGGGCCTCTGGCACCACACTCATCAGACGAAACGCGGAATTCCTTACACCTTACGCCTGTCTTCTGTGTGGTCGTGGATGCACCAGGTGAGCCCACCCATTCGTGTGAAGATGTTAAAGCGGGCTCTACCACTATTAATATAAACAGATTCAAACAATATCAAAATTAAACAGCGCTTAACAAACCGCGTGATTAACCAAGAGTGCTCGTTGAATTGAAAATCATTAACGTTGCCAATTATTACTAAATCCTATTACCTAGATGAATTCTGTAAGCATCGCCCGCGATTGATTTAATCCCTCACACTAATACCTCGACAATAATCCGCTTACAATCACAACGATACGCATAGACTTCGAAGTATTAATTTTAACATCCTCAATTACAATAATCTATTCAGAATGTGGTTTTAGGATTATGTAACATCAAATAATTTTACGAATATAACCAATATGCATAGATGGACAAGATTAATAAATAATTAAACTTCGTTGATCATCATTAACTCTTCCATACATGCTTTCATGTATGAATCCAATCCCTTCTTAAGTCTCTTTCCCATAATCCATCCATACTTTTTTCGGTCTTCCTATACGTTTGTAGTCATCAATCTTAACACTTTCTAGTTTATGGGTAAAAAGTTCACAAGACCCTTGTAAGACTAGACGTGCCAGTCCACCGCTCAACTCATTAAATTGTAGGTGGTACGTGCCAATAGCTTATGTACAAGTATGTCAGTTACTGGCTTGTGAATGCCAGGCAACCGTCGTCAAAGAAGTCCGTTTATTTATATTCATATAAATTTCAAATGTAAAGTATTAATTTATTCATTTTGTATCTCCAAATCCACATAAACAGAAAAATACGCATTTCACCATTACAATAATTTTAAATTAGTATCTATTTTGTTTTTCCGAAGTTGATCTATTATCATTTTCAAACGTTTTTCCGCCACATGTGACATTCCACGTCAGTGACAATTTGAAGTTGACAATATCAAATATCAACACAAAAACAAGATTCCTGGAATTTAAAAAGGTACAAAAAGAGAATTCTTACATTTATGTTATGAATTATGTAGAAATAAATTCATCTTTTTTATGTATGTTTTTATTGTAAATGGTTTATTGATACTAAAATTATAGAATTATATTTTCGTATTGGTTTAAGTTCACCTTAATTTTCTTATATTATTTACGTAAATAAATTTATTGTTCAACTACCATTACTCGTAGGATTAATTCAGAGTTTGAAGAGTTATCTTTTTAGATAAAAAAATACATACAAGATTAATTACAGCACTTATCAATGCACTAAAAGTAATGCAATTGATAACTAAATAAATATTTGCTTACGCTTTTTATAACTGTGATTTTCATATGTTTACCTGTACGAAAAAGATATTGCTATCTCTGTTTCTCCAAAGAGAATTATTGAAATGGAGACATAAGATAAAACACAGCTATTGTTTATGAATAAATTCTACATATAAAATATATTCTATAACCAAATTGTTCTAATAGTAGTTCATTCAACTCATTTTAATTATCTTTACTTTGAAGATCAAGCAAAATAGTGTTGTAAAAAAGCAAAAATAATATAGTATAGATGTGATTTTGTAAAAAACCACAGGTTTTTATTACTGATGCTATAAATCTGCTCACTCTCACTAGATTTAAACATAAAATTGATGGATGGATTTCTGTTACTCATTATTTCCAGAAAGGCTCAACAGATCTTAAGAAATTTGGCACAGATGTAGAACATAGGTTACTTATATTTTTTTTCATTCTGGATGAACTTAGCTGCCAACAATATTTACTATAGAAATATATTTAGGGTCCTTCAAAGTCCTTTGTATCACATAAGATAATGCCATCAATGCATTTGCTGTTACACTATGCCTGTGTATGGGCATCAATGATCACCTCCATTTCCCTCTGCTTGCTTCTTCTTTTAAAAAAAATTGAGTTTCTTTTGTTTAATTACAGATGACATTTGAAGACTTTAAAACATTAACACATGTATCTCCAGCACTTACCAATGATAAACTTACGAAAGCTCTGACCGACTGGTTCAAAGAAGATGTTTCATTTACACATTGGGAGGTATATGATGAAACCTAACTTATTAAAACTTTTATGAGACATACTATATTAATTATAAAACATGATTTAACTAATGTGACAACCTTTGGTGTAGACACTGATGAATGCTAGTGCACAGACTCATCAGAACCATCAGTGTTTGTGTGTGTTTTATAATAAAAGAAATCTTGATTGGTGAATTCAGGTGGCCACTTGTTTGTTGGCCACCTTATATTATATTAAAAAAAACTTCAATAGCAATGTTTTCGTACTGGTGTTTGAGTAAGATATATAGATTGTTGCAACAATTGTTCACCTTTAACATTGTCTGTTATGTTAGTAAGTTAAACATTATTATTAATTTCAGTATGTGAGTGATACCGGCAAAGGGGATTCATATTTGAGTGAAGTTATACGAATAAAAATACACGGTACAACACAAGAGGGCGCCACAAGATGTGTACAAGTTGTTTTAAAAACGATTCCGAAGAATGTTTGTAGACGACTAACATTTAAAAGCCATGAGTTTTTCAAAAACGAAATTATGTTCTATGAAAAAGTATTACCAGCTCTATTGGAATTTCAATCTAACAAAAATATGAAAGAACCATTTGATAAATGTGTGAAATTGTTTCTCACACATTGTGATGGCGTTAACGATGTTATTTGCTTAGAGGATGCATCATTAGAGAACTATGGCAGTGCTATTCGTCAAGAAGGGATTGATTTTGAACATTGTTCGGTTACCGTAAAGAGTTTAGCACAATACCATGCAATGTCTATTGCTATGAGAGACCAGAAACCTGAAGATTTTGATAGAATAAGTAAGGAAATATTCGAAACATATTATGATGAACGATTATGGGATTGGTACAGCCGTTTTTGGTATAGAATCAGTAATATTGCTATTGATGCGGTTGAAAAAGAATATCCCAACACTATTTATGTAGATAAAATAAAAGAATTTGCAGTCCCTGAACGTTATAGAGACATGATAAGAGCTGTATCAGACAAAACTAACGGTGTTATATCTCATGGCGATTCTTGGACAAATAATTTCTTATTTAAATATCAGAATAATCGTCCGATCGATGCTAAGATAATCGATTTTCAATTAACTCGATGTGCGAGCCCCGTTTTGGATTTGGTATTCTTTATATATGCTTGCACGAGTCAGGAATTAAGAGAAAAACATTATGACGAATTATTAAAATATTACTACAATGTTCTGGCAACACAGATAAAGGATATGGGCAGTGATCCAGATAAAGTTTACTCATATGACGTTTTTATGGCAGAAATAAAGAAGTACTCATACTTTGGACTCGCTTTCAGTTTTGAATCTACCCCCTTCATAATTTTAGCACCCGAAGATGCTGTCAATATGGAAATGACGGTAGTTTGATAAAATATTTTTCTTTGTTACTTTGAAATTGAGAAGTTTGATATTTTATAATCTCTCTTTGTATTACAGGGTGAAGAAAAACTTAACATAGATGACTTTTGGCAAATAGGACCGTTTAAAACCAAAGAGGGTAGACTGAGAGAGGCTAATAATGTTGTACATTGTGTGGATAATGGATACATATAGCAGTCAGCTGTAACAATTTTAGCTAATACAAGCCTCCGAAACGGCGGTAAAATTTGACATCTGTCAAAACTGTCACGTTACATATGAAAGTATGATTGTCTATGGTTTTTCGATTATCTGTCTTATACAGTATGTTTTATATTTATTTTATTACAAAGTATGATGTTTAGAAATAATTGAAAAGAAAATACTAAGTATTATTTAATTTAACTAAGTCACAAAATGCCATCTGAGAAACCAATTATAGTAAAATGTAACCAGCAGTTCCTAATTAGAATCTATGGTTTAGTAATATGTTTACTGCAATGACAATTTTGACATGACAATCACAATTCTCATAAATAGAATCTTCCAATAAGAGAATTTCTTAATAATTGATCTATTTTGTTTCCAAGCATTCCTTATTTTAATTATTTTTCTTACCCACCAAAATATGTTTTTTTAAATGTTTCTACCATGTAATAGAAAAATAGGACATATAAATTTTTAATATTATAAAATGGCTTTGTTTTGCCATTACTATAAGGTTTATACACATTTTTAATATAAGTTTATTTATGTTAACAGTAAAAACTCTTGTTTTGATATCATTTTAAATGGCAACATCACATAAAAATAATTATTTGCCTTATACTGTTAAGTATTATTTATTTCCGTATATTATTGTGATTTTATTTAATAAATTGTTTACAATGATCAAATAGTTTTTCTTTTTTTGGTACACCAGTTTTATCAAAAGCTAAAAACACATTTATTTACCAAAACTCTGCTAAAACACTGAATAAAACTCCACTTTTATATAAAAAGACCTTATTTTTAGGTAAAAATTACATATTTCTCACAAATCACTATTGCTTATTCTCAATATCTTTTACTTTTAACTTTTAATTATTTCTCATCCCAGTAACCTTTCTGTATGCACTAAAATGTTCTAAATATTGATAGATAGTATCAATAGGTGTGTATATTTCGTTCATCCTGCTCATCAAGTGTTGCGGAGGCTGTACTGGTACTGTGGGTCCGAGCAGACCTTGGAGAAACTCACGCAGCAAGCCCCAGACTGCATTCGCCATCACACATGGTCTATATTCCACCTGGAATGAACAATTATTTATTTCAACTGTGAACTTCCACTTTGACAAACAATCGCAGCCGGAATTTTACAAACATGTGAAGTTTAGAGTTACAAAGCAATATCCTTATAAGTTTAATTCCACACAGAAGTCACTGACTAGTAGTAGTATCTAGTAGTGACTAGTATCTTATCTTACTGAAGTTAATGAAAAAGTTGAAGGTCAATAAAATGGATGGATGGATGAATGTTACACATTGTAGTCTAAAGTGCATAATGTATTGTAAAAAAGAAATATAGCATACAAAAATTGGATAGTGTGGAAAAACACTGGCTAATAACTTTTATTTCTTTTATTTTATGGGGATGGAGTCATGAGAGAAAGCTAGTGATCTAATCATTATCATTAGGTTACATGTCCCCAGTGATCCCTATATGCAGATTGCATCACAATGTTTTCAATCATCGCATCAGACATTAAAAAACTAAATTAATGAATCCCACTGGAACCCTAACAATTCCCGGGATAAAAAGTAGCCTATGTATTCTTCCAGACTATGGTCTAAACCTGTGCCAAATTTCATTGAGATCCGGTCATCCTTTAGGCTACAAACACTAACAAGCATCCATCCATTGTAACTTTCACATTTATAATATTTATATGATAAAAATTCTGAAATCACATTGGTACATAACAGAATTTGAACCCATGACCTATAGAAGTAATCTAAAAACAAAATATTTACCTCAATTAATATACCCTTAAAATTCTGATTCATTGTTACAGAGCCGAGTTTTACACAGAAGTCTTCCAGTTCAAATCTAGGACCTTTGCTCTCTATTTTCGTCTGCTTTTTCGATGTGTAGTGTTGAGATAATTTCATCATTAGCAAATCAAATAAGCCATCTGCTATCACATGTATGTTTTTTGTACCACTTTCTAAGATGGAGAAAACTGAAGCAGGTTGTTCCGAGTTGTGGAGTATGTGAACTGTTTTCGTTGTTCCTGGAAATTTTACAATATTGTGTTATGTACAATGAAATGTGATTTCTAAATTATTTATTAAATAAGAACTAATATGTCATTTAGGTTCATGAATTGAATATTAAAAAACAATCTAAAATTGAGTAAATAGGGAAAACTGTCTTTTTTTTAGACAACTTTATGTTTAAAACTGACAAATCTGTAAATGGTCCAGATTGCAAAGTATTGTTTTTTTTAAGTGAAGGGGATAACGAGCAGCAGATACACAGATTGTAGATTAAAACCATGGGATTGTATATTGGCACATTTAAAAAGTCTCTAAAAGGATACTTACCCATCTGAGGATGAGACAAGTAACTTTCACAATCCACCAAAAATTGTCCTTGTTGTGATGCACCCAATGCTAGAATCCGTTTCGTAAGTAGCTCAATAACATATGTACCGGTTTTGTTCTCCGGCACTGGATATTGCTGCAAACTAATACATTTAATTTTAATTGCAAGTTACACATGAAAATATTAAGCAAGCAAACACGGAACTTACACTGTAACTCCCATTTTTAACTTTGCATGTGTTCGTGGTTATGCCTCGTGTTTTAAAAATATGTTGAAACAACTGTAAACATTTATTTCATTGATAAAAAAGAAATAAAACGCTTAAGTATACCAATACCAAACATCCAAAAACAACCGGGATCCGGGACAAAGATAAATGACAGTTGACAGGGAGTCAAAGATGACAGCTGGCAATAAAGTGCTGCCACTTGTTAAAATTTTCTTTTCTTTGAAAGGGATTTTAAAAAATGTTGAAGTTATGGAACATTTCGGCTATTTTGTATAATGTTACTCACTAAACTCCGCATTCAATATAAAATAATTAACTATCAAACAATTTCTTATTGAAGTTCTTTTTCTAACCAATGAAATTGTTTTAATATCACAAAAATTTATTTTCACCAATGAAAGCGCGTAAAACTTTTGACAGCAAAAAATTTGGTACCATCTCCGTCGTAGCTGGACCAATGAATAGTCGACAAATAATATATGAGGCAAATTGACAAGTACGAGTACTCTTTACCTCATATTATTTTACGAAGTATTTATTTACGTATTTTAATCCAATTCGTTTTGTTGATTGAACTCATACTTTTAAAATTGGCTAAATCAACTGTTAGGAATTGCGTCAGACTCAGTATTATACTGTATTCGCGTGTAAATTAACTCAAAGTGCTATTAATACGCCGAAATAAAATAATTCGACAGTGTTATTTGTAAAGTATTATCTAACATTAAATTCGCTTAAAATGTTATCGGATAACGTGACACTGATTGTGAAGGCACCGAACCAACAAATAGAAGACCAGAATATAGAATGCCAAACATCGTGGACAGTGAAGCAATTAAAAGGGCATTTATCGGAAGTTTATCCTAGTAAACCAGTAAGTTATGATTTCAAATGATTTTTCATTATTTATATCAATGTTGCTGTGTTTTTACGTCTTATTTTTCTTATCTCTCCACTACAGGCCAACAATAATTAATAATACTACTAAAATCCTACTCTTTTTTGTCGGAAGCGATAATTGTTTTATAAAAAAAAAGTAAGTCGTCTTATATTATGCCCATCTAAAGTAGACATAAATAAGCAAATAAAAAATAAAAAAAATAAAAATAGACAAAACCCTATCTGCTAAGTTGATCTTATATCTTCATCATATATTTTTAAACTAATCTAAAGAGTAAATGTACTAATCCCTAGCAGCCTTCCCATGTATGTTATCATATACATCTTCATTATCACCTTGACCTTGTCCCTACAGAGTGTAAAACCAACTATGTGCTGCTCTTTCATACATTTCATCAGCTGTCATATCTGAATTCACTCTCTTGGTAAGCATATCCTCTTTCACACAATCCGTAATTTACTTACTATCTGCAAATAATTATCTTGGAGATAAAATCTATGTGCATATCTTGAATTCTAAAAATGATCAGTTTTAGCTACAAGTAATGTATTATTTTTGGCAATTAAAACTAACTGTATCAATGAAATATTGAGCCTTTACAGAGAAACCTAAGAATACATCCATCTAAACTTTTGCATATTTCTACTTCTATATCTATTCTTCTATACTAATACTATAAAGAGGAAAGATTGGTATTTTTGTATGTACTCAATAACTACTGGGCCAATTTTAAAAATTCTTTCACTATTAGAAAGGTAATTTATCTGTAACATAGGCTACATTTATTATTTTTCAAATTCACGCAGAGAAGTCGAAAAAAATATTCAAAGTAACTGTTCATTACCCACATTGAAGTTCTTTCTATGAACAGTATTTACAATATATTACAATGAAACAATACTGAACAAGTGAATGTTGTTCAAACAAACTCATATTTCTTATCAAAACCTGTGCATATTGATATAAAAGGTATGCCATTTAACTATATTTTTACGACCTTGTTATAGAAGTTTAAATATAATGAATTGATATCAATGTAGTGTTTAAACTCGATCGCTTTTCAGGGTTATTGATAATTCAACATATTCCAGCTAATGGTGATAGAAGGGTTCATTAGTAAACATTTTGACCCTCTATACACATTATACAAAAGTTAACCAATTTATGAGTAATCGCAATTTTAAGATTTCTTCAAAGTTGAAAATGCAACTTTATATTTTAAAAAAACAACTCTTAATCATCATCTCCCCTACCTTATCCTACTCCCGTAGGGTCGGCGCACCGGGTTTTCATCCTCCAAAGCACTCTATCATCTGACATCTCAGTCATTATTCCTTTCTTGATCATGTCACCTTTCACAATCCATCCATCCTTCTAGGTCGACCTCTACCGGTGTACCCCTGCACATTTATAACTAATGTCTGTCTTGTTACATGCGATTCACCTCTTCTCATAACATGCCCATACCACTAACCTTTTACTCCTTATTTTCTCAACCACTGGGGCTACTCTTAAACTTCCTCTAAAAAAAAAAAAACTCTTAATGGTAGTCATTTTTTCTTCAGATTAATAAAAAATTATCAGTTATCTGTCCAAATTAAAAATGTGAGCTAAAGAACCATTTTTTTTTTCAATATTTTTGAGTTTCTCTTCCACTGAAATGCCTTAAACACGAAAAAAAAACTTCTTGGATTCTTAAGTAAAAGGGAATAATGAGCAAGCAGCTACTTAAATTCGCCAAAATCAATTACCATTGCCATTAATTGAGATAGAAGATTTGTCACCTTCCTATGTGTCTCCTCCTCTGTCAAATCTATCTCCCTTTCCCATATCTAGATATAAGTAAGTTTAACTTATAAGTTACATGCTGAGATGAATATGGAGGTAAAAAGTACAACAGTACATTGCCAAATGGTAATTTGGAATCTCTGCTTACCCACGTTTTGTGTACAACAAATAGCCTATGTTACTCAGTATTTCAATCCATATAATATATAATATAGCTGTTCCCGTGCGGCTTCATCCGCGTAGAATTTTAAAAATTTCGTTTTATTATTCACATTTGTCAAATTATCAATTGCAAATGTCAAAATGATATGACATTATGTCAAACCATGGCAATCTTGCTTCCTTGATGTTGGCAACAACTTATGGTCTCTTTCCCACATTAGGGTTTTTATCCAAAATATTTACCCCTAAGTTTAACGGCGTGATAGTATATAGCCTAAGGCGTGTTGTAAGTGTAGGGCTTTTTGTTAAAAAGAGTATTATTCGAAAATATGCTGTAATTGCTGACATCTTAGGCAACAAAGTGTGTGTTTACACTTTATTATATTAGTATAGATAAAAATTGGATTAGCTTTTTTTTGTCATAACATTTTTGTACACTTAACTAGTGAAAGGAAGGATGTATGGTTTAATACACACCTGTGTATATTTCGTAGACAAAACATGATATCAGAATTTTATAAACAATTTATAATATCATCCTTTTTCAAACATTCCAAATGAAACAATGTTTAAACTTGTTAGTGTAGTGGTGTATTACGTTGAATAAGGTAATAGTGACAGTTTTTTAGTTTTTAAATTGTTTTAAAAAAATACACATTTTCATAATGTAATTGGGTGTATATTAATTTAATTTACTAAATATTGTGTTATTTGGTATTAACCATATAAACCAAATCTATGCTAATATTATAAAGGGAAAGATATTCATTTTTGTATGTAACAAATAAACTAATGGACCAATTTAAGAAAATCTCTTCTGATTAGAAACCTATTTACAAGGCATTTTGTTTAATTCAACTGCTGGCAAAAGTAGTTTTAATGAGTTTAGTATACACAAGTTGTATTTAAATTATATTGTTTTATTTCGTTCGAAACATCTTACGCAGTCTCTAGACACGTGTGTATGTAGGAACAATAGAACGGTAATGAATAACGCTTATGCCATGCGGTGACCCATTAGTCTATATTGTTTTGTAAATTAGAGTTAGAACAAACTCAAGTTAGTGCCGAAACACTCATACAAAACTGTTGTTTACTTTGAGAGCACTAAGTTTTCAATGGTCTCTAATCTTACTAAGAAATGACGTCATTAAAACAAGATACAATAAAGATTGATAGAAGAGGAACTGAATCATAATCACAACGAATTATTAAAATGACCTTCAAGAATACGTAGTGAAAATAAGTATGCAAATCCTCAATTTTAATATTATTCTTTACAGAAAACAGACGAGCAGAAAATAATTTATTCAGGTCAATTATTGGATGATAATTCCATACTGAAAGACGTACTTCGGTCTTACGACAGTGGAATTGTGCACACTATGCACTTAGTCTGTAAGCCAACACGCAACATGACTAAAGAAAAGACCGAAAAGACCACGGAGACCGCATCGACAGCGCCCTCTACAGAACCACGTCAGACCGAGACCACATCGAGACCGGAGACCAGACAGAATGATCAGAATCACAATGTAGAAATGCAGAATTACAGGAATTCCTTTGTTAACAATTACGGCAGGGTGCCACCTTACCCTAATTATAATTTTGGTGAAGGATATTTACAAGGACCAAATGATGCTGCGATGTTTGCAAATCACATGATGATGGTGCAGCAGGCGTATTTGCAGTATATGCAGCAGTACGCTAACATGTAAGTATTGTTATACTTGTAATTAAATTAGTCTGTATAATTTATAAGAGGGCTTTATCGGGCTGGCGACTCACGTGCACTAGTTGACGTTTGTTTCATTGTTTCTTTTGACCTTGCTAAGTGGTTAAGGGTCGTGTTGCTGTAAATTACTTGAGTGTAGATTTAGTATGGGTTATCTAGACTGAAGAATTTTTTAATCGCAGTGATTATCAGTGCCGTATTAAGCCAGTGAAAGGCATGTAGCAAAGTCAATGGACCCTTGGTTTACTTTAGGTTCTCGAAATTAAGGTATTAAATAAAACTGTCAATTAAATATTATAATGTTAACATTAAAAAATCGTTAAATACCAACTTATTTTCACACTTAAAAGTGAAGAAATCGAGTTTTACATTTTCAAGTGTTAGTGAAGCATAGGCTAAGCTCTTCGCGTTTAAGGCAAGCAAGATATTTTATGCTCCTATCTTAACATATTTTTTTGATTACTGTCAAGACAGGCGTCGGTGCGCGGGGCTCCCAAATTCGCAAGGCACGTAGCATTTGCTCTTGCTTTATGGCTTATCTGGCACTAGTGATTACGAATCTCGGCCATTTGTGTAGTGTGTACATATGATTCTTGTTTTTTAATTGTAACTCTTATAAGTAAATTGAGTTTTCTTTACACCAGGCACCGAGTGGCGACGGAG
>NW_013525369.1:1214249-1227762 GCF_000836215.1 Papilio polytes | reverse complement strand
AAAATACGGCTCCATAGTCACATATGGCTCTTCGGCTTCGTAAATGCGGCTCTGACCTTTCTTTGACCTAATCGACCTTTCCAAGGAAATGCAAAAAATTATTAATATTATTATGATATTTATTTTTTGTACAGATCATTTAGTAATAAAAGTTTATGAAACAATAAGATTTGGCTCCCAATGTTTTTTTGTGTAATTATAGAAATACTCATAGTTGGTTCTTTGGCTAACAAGCATTTAACCACTGGTCTTAGCGATAGACCAGTTATCGTAACCCATATTTAGATAGTTTAAATTAAATTTTTACAAGATTTTATTTGAACATTATGGACAAATATGCAAGAATTAATATTATCTTGTATTATTTTTCAGGCACCAAATAGGTTTCTTCCGCGTCCTCAATGTTCAACAGAACAATGAAAACGTGGGCAATGCTCCCGCGCCAGCCACAGAGGAAACCGAACCCGACCGCCAACAGCAATCGCTGCTCGCCTCCTCTTGGATCATTATCACATCCTTCTTTGCCTCCCTCATGCCAGAGACAATCTGAATCGATTTTAATAATCGATCCCATCGATATAATATTGATATATCGAGTTTTAAATGAAACATTGTGGTATATATTAAAATTTGATGTATCCTTTTTTTTTTAGATTTCACGTTAAAATTAATAAGTGTCTAATGATTCATCTCATTTAGATTTTAAAACTGTCGAAACATTTTATGTCTTTTTGAAATGAAAGACATATGTCAAGGAAATTGAAGGTCACATTTCTTGCAACTCTTCAAATAAACATTAAAAAGATGAACAAGTTATAAATTAACTAATTATTTTAGGGCTCTTACGTGACACTTTTTTCCGATAACGGCACCAACCAGTTTCAGACCCTGCAATCCTTCAGGGCGTGGACCCCCGCAGGGTCTGAAACAGGTCGGTGCCGTCACCGGAAAAAATGATGACGTAAGAGCCCTAAAAAAATTAGTTATAAAATGTCTCACGAAAGTTTAAATAATTTAAGTTTTAAGACGAAATGTTAAATTTCAATTAGCAGATTCGAAGAAATTATGGTTTTCGGCACTTTAAGATAATACATTTATATTGTAAAAATGTGTTGAAAATTTTTTATTGTAAAGTAATATATTTCTTGTAAATATATAACGCAATTTAAAATAACGTAGGCTTACGTCTTAAAAAATACAAACGAATCGATAACCTTTTTGGAAATCAGTTGAAATAATCTATAGTTAAAAATATCACCTCCAAGGTTATTTGAATTAATTTAATACCAACTAAATTATTTTTCTTGTCTATTTTAATGTTATAAATTTAGTGTACTGATATTAAAACCAAATATTAAGTGTATATAAATTGCCAAGTTAATTTTTGTTAAGTTAACATTATAGGTTAAAAAACCTCGACCCTCTTCAACAATTTGTTTATTTAATTTCTTTTTTATTCGATTTTCAAAACAGTTATATTTGGTAATATTTAAGTGATCTTATGTACATTTTTAAACTTTAATAAACAGTGCTGGCTAAATACACTCAAGTGTGAAAGCCAAGAAAAGAAAAAAAAACATTTAGTGCTGGCCACATATTCTTAGTAGCAGTAAATGTGTTAAGAAAAAGTTTTTTTTCTTTTTATTGGTAAAGTAATTTTACAATTGGCCATATTTTTTCACTACTAAATTGTTCATTTTCACAGTGAATATATAAATGCTTGAAAAAAAAAATAAAAAAAATTCGAATCCGATTCTTGATACTAATATAACGATAATATAGAAATAATCCAGTTGAAAATATTAAAGATATATTTAAATAAAGTATCGTAGTTCATTATTTTTAATCATTTTTTTTTTATTTTAGGAATATTATTTATAGATAACCTATCGTTTAATACATACAAAGATCATCTGCATTTAAATACGTAAGTTATTTAATGTTGGTATTAAAGCATTATATATAAAATTGTTTATATACTGTGATAAGGTTTTTTTTTTTGGTTTTTTGTTTGCACTATCCTAATAAATGAAAAGTAAATTTTATGTGTTTTAATTTGATTTTCAACTTTTTCCAGTACTTTAGACTTATTCTCGATTAACTGTTAAAAAAACAAGGAATGGACTCAGAATTTTTTACCTGTTCTATTTTTCCTTTGTTTTTTTATTCTTTCTTTTATAGCATGATTCCTCTTTAATATATACCCATTTATTTAGTTATTATTATAGTTTATTCTATATCCATATTTAAATTACTCTCTAATTGAATTCCATGTTCGATTGGTTTTAATTCTTTTTCATGATTTTTTTTATTATCTTCTATTGTTGTATTTTCACTAATATTATTTTCACTCATAGTATTAGAAATATCAATTTCAATGTGTTTGTTAGTTTCTGTTGTATCGAAATTTTTACCAGTATGAATATCTACTGAAACCGATTCATTCATAGACATCAATTCTTCATCCGAACTGTCTATGGTATTTGTTCTATTATGTTTTTTAGTAACAATTATTTCATCATCTTCCTTATTACTAGGAATATTAGTAGAACTAATATTAGTAATATCTTGATTTTCAGTGATTTTATTTTTAATTCTAGCGAGACGTCGTTCTTCAGCCAGTTTTCTATTTCTGATCATTCTATCTCTCTGTTCGTCACTTATTGACGGAGATGATGTTACTTTTGGTGCTGTAAATAGAGACCTGAAAATGTTTAAATACATTTTTTATAATTATATTTCCTTTATTAATACAAAACATTTCCATTATACAGTTAAACACTACAACGAGAATTTCCTTTTATACTAATATTATAAATGCGAAAGTTTAGATAGATGGATGTTTGTTAGAGTTTGTATCCTAAACGGCTGAACGGATTTCAATGAAATTTGGTATAGATGTAGAGTATAGTCTGGAAAAACACATAGGCTACTCACTTTAGTTTTTTTATCCACGCGGGCGTAAGCTAATCTTCATATAATGCAAACATTCTAGTGAATTTTCAAACAACCCCCCTATAACACCATTTATGACTTAAAAAACGTGTTATACAGAGAACCATCTACCACGTTGTAGAGGGGTTTACTATACAAGCTTTGTCAATTAAACTTGTAAATTCCATATTACTGGTTAAAGCCTTTTTTCATATATTGCAATATTTGTTAGCAAATACCAGCTGTTGATTTAGGTAAGTAGGGGCAACTGGAGCCAATAGGAATTCTGTGGTCTCTACCTACACCTCTGGGTTAAAGATATAATTATATTATAAAGTTACCAACTAAAAGTTATAGACAAAATGGAATATTAAATAAAAGAAAAATTACCTATCAACAATAGAATCTTCTGGAACATTTTTCTTCACAGAATTTGGTGCGGGTGTATTTCTAGCCAGTTCTATTTGTTGCTGCAAGAGTTTGTCGAATTCATCTTCCTCTCGTTCTACTGGTATTTCGTCATCACTGGAATCCTTCTGGACTACTGTCTCCTCTGTTGTGTATTGATCTGATCTTATCTTTTGTAAATGGACCTGCAAGAATAAACATTATGAATGTTACCAAACATGTACCTTATAATATATTTTGCAATTTATTCATCCTCTACATTAAATAGCGTGAAAATATACAGCCTATACAATGCTGTAAATATATTTTTTTTGTTAGTAAAAAAAATGATTTAATAATATGTGGTCAAGCAATAAGTAATAAATATCATGCTGGCCGCCAAGAAAGCCATAGAAAATATTTTGTAATTAAGGAACGTAATTCGAATGTAGAGAAAAATGTGACGTGAGCGATGTAACCACATTTTATTTGTATTAAATGCCTTTTTACCAATTTATGTGAATAGTTTGTGTGTTTTATCAATAAATAAGGAAGATTTATTCAAAATGCTGTGATTATTGAGATTCTACATAACAAAGTAGTCTTGGCAAAAATCGAAATAGGTCTACTAGAGGCGGAGTTATATGGTTACACACATAAAAAAACATACAGACGAATTAAGAACCTCCTTCTTTTGGAAAGTCAGTCAATAATTAGAAGGAAACAATTTTTGGCAGATTCAAGAATAAGGCTGTAAAATCTATTACTTTAGGCGAGCTGGTAGCAATTAATATTTAAAAATAATTGATTAACTCATGTCAAATATTACCATAACTGGCCTCTTTTTTCCTAATGTTTCAATCTTCTTTAAACAATCGGAAAATTCAAACTTTGGATACAGCCTATACGCCCAATGCTCTAGTTTCTTTAACACTAGGTCTAAGTCCTCTTTTTCATGACCTTTGCCTGAAAAATATTAAAAATAATCAATTTAACTAACTTAATTCACATTAAACATTTTAAAATAAAAGAAATTTTACTCGAAATATTATTTTATTACTACATATATCCAGAAAAGCTTAATTTCTCTTGATAAAATAAGGATCTTGATGAAATTTGGCATATAAGACTAGATGAACACAAAGGCTAATTACTTTTTTTTTTAATTCTGAGAAGTTGAGTCACAGGCAAAAAAGCTAGCATTTACTACAGTTAGATTATTAAAACTGATAATAAGTAATCACCTTTAAATTTAAAATCTTTAAAATGATCAGGGATAACCTGTATGCCTCTAGGACCTGTAAGCCGAGCAGGATTTAGAGTGAATCTCGGATTCCTAACTGTTCGTTTAGATTTTGTACTCGATGGATCCACACGTTTTTTCTCTTCCTCTGCAATCAAAAAGGTTAATTATAACATAACACCTATGTTTATAATATATTTTATAGGTTTTCATAGATTCATTTTTAAGGTAAATAAATACCGGCTTCGTCTTCCTTTTCACTATTAGCATCACTGTCTGAACGTTGAGGTTTATCATCATAATCATCGCCTTCAATAACACGTTCGAGTTCCCTCGCTTCATCTGCCTCGTCCCTCAAAAAGATATCTTCTAAAAGAGACATATTAAAAAGTAAAAGTGAGAAATTTAATTAAAATAATTATTTTTTTTTCATAAATCGCTATTTTCGCACTTCAAGTTTAAAGTTGACTTTGTCATGTCAAAAAAAAAGCGGGAATTTTTAGAAAATATATCAAAGACTAATTTTGGTCTATGATTGTCAAAGACAAGGAATCTTTCTTGTTTCTAGTGATTCCTTGATTTTCTAATTGAGTTTTTAAATTCGATTCTGATGTTCCGATATATACAGAATACATTAAAATAGTTAAAAAGCTAACACGATGATGTTTTTCTTTTCAATTAAAATCCGAGCACACAAATCAATTCTTTCTTGAAATGATATATATTTTTATAAGGCTAGTATGCCGTATATTTGGATATCGGTAAAATAAATTTCGCTAAATTACGCATTTCGCATATCTTCTTCCAAATTTTCAGAGTATGTGACATGAGTTTCAATGAGATCTCAAGTGTTTCAACTACTATTTTAAAATTAATACCAAAACGATAAAACCCTTAACAAAACTGACTAAAAGTCAATGGAAAAATATTTGGCTCTGAAATTTTTACACAATACACGATTAATCGAAATTATGCAACCAAAAGAATTGGCATTAAAACAAAACTGGCCATTCTTTAAATCGTAACGTCGGTCATGGTACACCACTAGGAAGTCACGTGACCAGCTTGCGTTTGAGAGCGCATTCACAGGTATGGAAATAATAAATTTTATTAGAATTTGTGCCGTATTTCGGATAGTAAATTAGTTTTAAGGTAAAAAAACAAAGTTAAAATTTTAATGTGTACTACTGTGTTGTTAAATATGGTGTTAATTTGTGTCGTTCTCGTTTATTTCATCAACAAAGACTGTCATTTTGATACCAAGAAAGGTGCTTCAAGAATGGCGTCCCCCACATGTGCCGCTCGCCTATTGAATTTCGTCTCTGTTAGACGTTTAAGAAATTGATGACGTGAGCTCCGTTATGGTGCAGATGTGCACATAAATGGGGCTTTTTGGTGTTTTTGTGGAAAATTTTGCATCATTCGTTTTCATATTGGTTTTGTCTTGCGTTTCATTCAGTTATGAATCATTGCCCCGAATTTTACATAAAGTAATGTAAAACTTTAACTTATGGTATACTTCGATTGATCATGACATCAACCGTTATGGTTTTGGCGCTATTGTTATAGAATTGATATTAATTAGTGCGAGTTCCGGTGGCTTTGTTTTGTTTACTAATTTACCGCTAAAACAACGCCTTGGATTATCCAATACGAATGTTATCTTGTTTTCTTCGACTTTATATAAACATATCTATTTCCTTATTTACTCAGTTATATACTTCAAGTTTACACGCCCCACAGGTTTTCATTTGTAAATGTTAAATTTATTGATTATTGAAATATTTAAGGTAGTCAAGACAACAAGAAATTACCAACTAATCTATATTATATTAATTTTAAAAGTTGATACAATTATTGTAGTTTATGTGTTTTACAATTTAAATGTTGGTTTCAATATTAAAATTAACCTGCACTGGACTTTTTACAACTTTTTAAATTTTTCAGTATGTTATTGGTAATATAATTGACTGATAGTTTAATTTGTGGCTAAATCTGTTATTATTTAATCATAAAACAGAAAGTCATAAAAATAGCTTTGTATAAGAATTCAATTAGAATTATTGTTAAAAATTTGATTCTCAGTTCAGTTTTTTTATATTTTTATGATACCTCTCAACTGATTTATTTCTATTAATATGTGTTCTTGAATTATTCATCCGTATTTAATCTATACTAAAATTATTTCCATGTCTTGCAATTTTACATAAGTATTCATGTTTAGGAAACATGTTTATCCCAATATTTATTCTCTTAAGTGACTCAGACTATTTAGTTATCATCTTATTTTACATCTGCATACATAAACTGAATTTCCATTATTTCTCACACATTAGTATAGACAAGAATACATGATTAGCTTTGGCCCGCGACTCTGTCCATGTGGAATTAAACAACAAAACTGTCCATGTATTCTTTCATAGTATCTACATCTAAACAAAATTTCTTCGAAATCCGTTCAGCAGTTTACGCTACAAACTCTAACAAACATCCATCCATCTAAACTTTCACATCTTACTAATATTATAAATGTGAAAGTTTACATGGATGGATGGATGTTTGTTAGAGTTTGTAGACTAAACGGCTTAACGGATCTGGATGAAATTTGATATAGATGTAGAGGATAGCCTAGAACACATATGCTATTCACTTTTGTTTTCTTCAATTCCACGCAGACGAAGTTGCGGGCAAAAGCTAGTTTATACTATTAGTATGATAGGTATTTTTCAAACAACCTATATCCTTGAAGTAAACAAATGAGAAATTGTTTTAATCTTACTGTGAATAATTATCTACATACTATATACTTAGGTGTAGGTATGTTCTTTACATTCTATATGTAAACAATGTCAGCATACCTAAAGTTCCTATATTTATATGTCATGTGAAATATGATATTTATAATATTATCAATGCGAAAGTTACGATGGATGGATGAATTTGTTAGAGTTTGTAGCCTAAACAAATAAATGGATTTCGAATAAATTTTGTTTAGATGTGTCTAATTATCAATTGCAAATATAAAAATGACATTATGAAAAACCATGGCAACCTTGCTTCTTTGATGTTGGCAGCAACTTATGGTTTTTTTCCCACATTAGGGTTTTTATCCAAAATATTTACCCCCTAAGTTTAATGGCCTAAAATATATAGCCTAAAGCGTGACGTAAGTGTAGGGCTTTTTATTAAAAAAATAATTATTTAAAAAACATGCTGCAATTGCTGACATCTTAGGCAACAAAGAAGTGTGTGTTTACGCTTTATTATAATAATATAGATGAAATTGCAAAAAGCAATGTGTGAAGTCAACCCACAGTGGGTCAGCATAGGGGAGGCTCCGAGCTTCTCTCTGTGGGGAGATATTTGAGAAGTTTGATATAAAAATGTAAATAATCAATAAATTCATAACAATCTCAGTCATAACAATTACAAGTTCTTTGTAGAGTTCTTTGAACTGATAAATGTAAAATTTCATAATCAGATTATTTCATAATCAATGAATTTATTGTTGATATTAAAATGAATGTCATAAAAATTTATCTACAATATTTATTTTAGAATAAATGCTAAGACTATATTTATTTGCTAAAGATGCACTCTCTCCCATTTATTAAATCATGTGTAATTAAAAAAGAAAATGTTAGGAATTTAAGGCTCGACCAACCCATGCATTCCCTTCTAAAAATAATATTGACAAAACTTCTAAAAGTAAAAATTAGAAAATTAGTGATTTTGCAAATTATAATTCCAATAAGATTATCAAATATTTCTTGTAAATCTATTTTTTAATATTTTTAATAGTTACTTCACATCATCTCCCCTGCTTTATTCTACTTCCTTAGTGTCGGTGCACCGTGTTTTCGTCCTCCAAATAAATCTATCACACATTATCTCAGTCATCACTCCCTTCTTGATGTCACCTTTCACACAATCCATTCTCTTTCTAGTTCTACCTCTACTGGTTACCACAGTCATAACTAACATCCTTCTTGTTACATGCAATTCATCCCACATAACATGCCCATACCATGCTAACCTTTTACTCCTTACCTTCTCTACCACTGATACTCTAAATGCAAGTTATGGGTGCCTTTTATTCCTTAATTTCTCTAATATTTAATAGCATATTAGACACCATGTCCAGTATTTTACGCTCACTGCTTACATATTTTAGGTTCAATAGCAAATGAGATTATTGTTATGTTTATATGGATAAAGGAAACTCATTATAAAAACGACCTTAAGTCTTCAATGAAAGTTGTACGTTTACGATCGTTGGCGTTTTACCTTCAATAATGATTTAATAGTTTTAAACTCAGGTTAGTAAACTTTATATGTGATACTAGCTTTTTGCGTCCTCTTTCCCTTTCTACCCTTCTCGTAAAAGGAGAGGATAGGAAGGGGATGTGCATTAGACGGGAAAGAGAATAGGTAAGGGAAATGTCCTTTATTTATTCCCTTTGTTAAAGGTAGGCAATGCATCTGAAATGTGAATTTCTTTGGGTAATGGTCAATTCGCTATTTTGGCAATTTCCAATGGCTGCTTGTTTGTCACTCCGCGCGCACAGCAAAGGAATGGAACAAGTTGACATCGTCAGTGTTCCCTTCGAGTTATAACGTGGGTGTCTTCAAGAGTTGGGTGAATCTGTACTTACTGAGCTCGCGCGTAACATCCTTCGATCTTCACTTAGTTTAGGTGGAATCACGGTCTACCGCTGGTTTATTTATATAAAAAACTCTAGCACAGATGTAGAACATAAGCTACTTACTAAATTTTTATTAAATTCCGCGCGAAGTCGTGAGCATAAGCTAGTACGTACATAAAATCGATTTACCTTTTGTAACAGCGCAGTAGCATAATGTATTTATGCAGTGTTCCTTCTAGATCGATAAGTGAATACGCAGTTACATTGTTGTTCTGTGGGGTAGTTTTAAAATTCATTCATTCCGAAATAGCCCGTGTCCGAACACGTGATGTACTGCTCAAGGATTCTGTTTTGCAATTCCATAAGGAAAACTGTTATTTGAAAGAAACTCTTCGGAGAATTCGTACCCTTTTTGGATACACCTAAAAACAAAGTTTAATTAACGAGGGCTTATATGAAGTGTTCATTTACATTTTCAGTGCGTTTTAAATGTAAATGAGCTTACACTCATAGATCAACAGAGTTAGTGATTTATTAATTTTAAAACGAATTACCGTAGTAACGATTTTTGTCAAATATACCTACCACTTTTTTAGAACACATGCCTATTGTTCTTTCTCTTTAGATATATTAGTAAATTTTTTATATGTTATCGCTAACAGAAGTTTTATTTCTTTTGCAGCTGCTTGTAAATAGAGGCTGTAAATATAACTATAGTGAATAAAGATGAGTTTGGGAGCGCGCGCCACCAAGGGTGGTGCGAAGGGGGGCAAGGACGGCAAGAACCCACAGGACAAAGGCAAGCCCACAGACAAGCCCCAGCCTAAGGAGAAGGCCAAGTTACAGGTAAACTAACATCTTCCAACTATTATCTTACAATGTGTAGTGTAGGGCCGGCTCGCCCCCAGCAATACCACAACCACACAGAAGACAGGCGAGAAATAGAAGCAATTCCGCGTTTCGTCTGATGAGTGTGGTGCCGAAGGACTAATTTTATTCCCTTTCCCTTTCCACTCTTTTCTTAAGAGGAAAGGATGGGAAGGAGAAGTAGATTTGACGGTGGAGGTGACGTATAGGAAGGGGAAATGTCATTTTTATGTACGTCTCCTTCTCCGTCAATTAAGGGTAGGCAGCGCATTTGTAATTGCGAATGTTGATGGGCAGCGGTCGCTTTCCATTTCGGTGGATTCAAGTGGCCGCTTGCTTGTTTGCCAACTTATATTATTAAAAAAAACTTCTCTATCCGATGTCATTACTTGTGCGTAGTAACTTTGCCGATGGTAATGACGGCACGTGTTAACTAACAATACTAAACAGATCATCATCATCGGCAAACCTGTGCACGGCTAATATGAATTTTTGACGCAATTTTAAGTTGTTTTTTTTTCCAGGCCACCACAGAACAAATTCGCATGGCAAATATGATCGACTGCAAAAGCGAAGATACAAATGATGTTCGCAAAATGGTGAGAATATAATCATTATATACAACCTTATGTATGTGTGCTATGTATGATCATGTGAAAGTTTGTCTACAAGAGGCCACACTTGCCAATGATGTTTGATTGTGTTTTATAACTTACGGTATTTGAAATATGCGGCTTACTGCTAAAACATATCGTTGTCTCTTTTCTTCCTTATATATTCAAATAGTCTAAAATTGTAGAATGAATTTTATCAAATTTTCCCCGACAAAATTTTTTTTGTATCACTGTTTCGTCAGTGGAAATCAGCAGTTAGGAGTCTACAATGTCCAATGCTTCGTAACGTAAAGTTACTAGACTAAGGGACAGTCGGGGAAACTGTTGGTATTCCACCTACCAGCTACAATCGTCTGAAACGAGACTAAACAAAAATTAATACAACGCTGCTTAACTATACTATATACTATAATATTATAAAGAGGAAAGATTTGTATTTTTGTATGTTTTGAAATAACTCTAAAACTACTGAGCCGATTTCGAAAATTCTTTCATCATTAAAACGGTCATTTTTCTGTGAGTATTATAGGCTAAGTTTTTTTATTATTATTTTAATTACACACGGGCTAAGCCGCGAGTAACCGCTAGTAAGATTATAAACTACGAAAAAAAGTCGGTTAGTGATAAACGCCTAGATACTTTTTATTATCCCTTCGTTTGTACCCATTGCCAATTAGTTATTTGTCTTGTAATGAACAAGGCAATTTTTGCTGAAGTGAAACACCGCGTACTTCTGCGACTGTACTGAGTCCGAGTAGTTTCCGTTGTGACGTCATCTCACTTGAGTGTCCAAATATCTTGTAGGTTCAAGATATTTGGCTAGCTGTATAATTACCATGTTTTAGTACAAATGTTGTAATGCTATGTATTGCAGGTGACCGTCCTGATGGAGATGACTTGCCGCACAGAGGAGGAGGTTTGCTCCGCGCTGCACGACTCCGACAACGACATGTTTGTTGCCTGCAACTTGTTGCTGGAGGAGAGCGAGCGGATACAGGTATCATCATCATCATCACCACCACCACCAGCTCACTATATGTCCCGTTATTGACCTTGACTAGGCCATAGTCAACCTGCACTGCGGGTTGACTTCACTTGACTTCACACATATCTTTGAATTTCTTTACTGATGTATGCAAACATCACGATGTTTTCCTTCACCGTAAGAACGTCGAGTTAATTATGTACATATCAAATTCGAAAATACATTGGTACAGCAGGATTCGAATCCAAGACCTATAGATACAAGTAAAGTGTTCAAACCCTTGAGCCACCGCCACTCTATAGGAGGAGGAGGATACAGATGTAGTGTTTTTTGAATGTTACTGTCGGCTGTGCGATATGCAGTTCCTCTGCATTTTGCTACACCTCGAATTATGTTTTGAGCTGTGCGTGCGGTCAAGCTGATAACATTTTTGAATAGCATTATACATGTGAAGCAAGCAATTGGACTCTACCAATGTAACATTGGAGTCCACAAATTAGCTGCAATACCACGACCATATAGAAGACATTTTAAAGTTCGAAGTAAGTTAGTGTATACTGTATTGAGCGTTGTGTATTAACCTAACTTTGAAATGGGAAGCGTAAGTGGATTTGGCAGAGAAGAGGTGTATCGAAAAGGGAAATGTTCTTTTTCTGTACATCCACTTCTCTGTCTGCTATTTATTGTAGCGGTTGCTTCACTCTAAAAATGTTAGGTGGTTGCATGCCAATATCAATGCCACAATTATATTGAGTCTGTAAGGTGCTTTTTTTATAATGTAAGGTGGCAAACGAGCAAGCGGCTTTCTGAATCTCTTGAAATGGAAAGCGACCGCTGCCCATAAACATCCGCAATTGCAGATGCGTTGCCCATCCTTAATTCACGGAGTAGACGCACATAAAGAGCACATTTCCCTTTCCTATGCGTCTCCTCCACCGTCAAACTCACTTTTCCTTCCAATCCTTTTCTCTTAAGAAAAGGGTGGAATGGAAAAGGACTAAAATTAGGCCTTCGGCACCACATACATCAGACGAAACGCGGAAATGCTTCCACTTCACGCCTGTTTTCTGTGTGGTCGTGGTATTACACCAGGCGAGCCGGCCCATTCGTGCGAAGATGTTAAAGCGGGCTCTACCACTGTTTGGTGAACTTGTTTGTTAAAACTACGATATGTGTTTTGAATGGTTTTATATATGTATGTTAGGGCGAGTGGCAAACTAACGAGAAGAAAAAGAAGAAGCCCCCCGCCGCGGCCGGCAATGGCGAGGTGGAGGGCGCGCGGGACGGACGCGACCGCGACGCCCGCAGCAGATCCGGACCTAGACCACGTTAGTACACACAACCATTACCACTATCATCACCTACTATATGTCCGCACTGAATGACTCGGAGTCTACCCTAAATTAGGGGGAACTAAGTCATAGTAAACCACTATAATAAACTACTTGATCTATACTATTATAACAAAGCGTAAATACACACTACTTTGTTGCCTAAGATGTCAGCAATTTTTAAATAATCCTTTTTTTTAGTAAAAAGCCCTACACTTACGTCACGCTTTATGCTATATATTTTCAAACCATTAAACTTTTGGGTAAATATTTTGGATAAAAACCCCAAAGTGGGAAAGAGACCATAAGTTGCTGCCAACATCAAGAAAGCAAGGTTGCCATGGTTCATCATAATATCATGTCATTTTGACATTTGCAAATGATCATTTGACACATGTAAACAAAATAAAATTTTCATAATTTCATGCGGATGAAGTCGCACGGGATATAGTCACAGCTAGTGATATAATATAAATACTTGTTGACTGTGTGTTGTGTACAATGTG
>NW_013525369.1:1210694-1214178 GCF_000836215.1 Papilio polytes | reverse complement strand
AGGCACAGGTTTAGAGCATAGTCTGGAAGAACACATAGGCTACTTTTTATCCTGGGATAAGTTACGGTTCCCGTGGGATGCATTAATTTAGTTTTTTAATGTTTGCTCGACCATTCTGCGACAGTTCAACATATCTTATTGAAATTTAGCACAGATGTAAAACAAAGTCTGGAGTATATTTGGGATAAGCTTCATCCCCGAGGTATCCGATTCCCGAGGGATACGTAGCTTTTTGTTATTGATGTAGTTCGTATGTTTTCTAATACCACGCGGACGAAGTCGCGGGCAACAGCTCGTGTTATATATTTTTTTAAACTATTAATAAATTTTTGCTTATTTTTCTAATATTTCCTTTAACCAGTCCAACTAAGCTCTAACCTTGCGCTAGGATATGGTTCACGACAATAGTCGAATGACAGGATTCCAACCCTCGACCGCAAGATCGATAGTCCGTACCACAAACCATTAGGCTATTTGCGTTTTAGAATTATATGGATGGATGGATGATAGAATTTGTAACCTAAATGGATCTCGATGAAATTTGGCATAGACATAGGATAGCCTGGAAGAACATAGGCTACTCACTTTTATTTCTTTTAATTCTACGTGTCAACCACGTAGAATTAAAAGAAGTCGCGGGCGAAAGCCAGTTTGCTATAAAGACATTCACAACAACAAAGTATTCCTATGTGAGGCTTGTATGTACAAATTTTGTCACACGTCTCGTCAATGTATTATTAAATTTATAAATTAACATTTTGTACATTTCCAGGTGGCAACATTGGCGACACGTTCCCTGCCACAGAAGACTGGGATAACGAGGAGTGGTCCGGCTCTCTCTCAGATACCAAGGTATGGTCATATACAGGATCTTTGGTAATACGAAATATTCCCGTTAGGAGTTGACAGAGGGAATCGTTTGATATTTTGACCCCATATACATTATACGAAAGTTAACCGTTTTTGAGTTTGATTTTTTCAAAATAAATCATAATGCAATTTAATTAATTTATTTAAAAAACTATCCATAATTACTTCATTGTTTATTCAGATTTATAAAAACCGTTAAATACTGATTATTTAACAATATTGAAACATATATTATCTGTCTAAACTAAAAAATGCGAGCAAAAGAACTACCAAAAATCCTGTATATCTGTCTTGCTCTAACTCCATTAGTGTAAGTGAAACAAAAGACGTTACTCATGTAGTTCTAAATTAATTTAATGCTGGTCCTTTCCTCATATTATTTGTATTATATTTTAACATATACACAACACACAATACATTTAGTGGATGAAGTGTTTGACGAGTATGTATGTATGGATGTATGGATGTAAAAACATTTATGGTTAGATTAGGGTAACACATTCAATGCCACTGCGATTTGTTCGTATTTAAAATTCGCCTGCTATGAACCACTTGTTACCAAATCATTGGCTCCTATGTAGACTGTCGTAAACCAAAATTTTGCGGTTTATACTTGGTTTTATGTTTTTTTTTTAAATTTAAATACTAATTTCTGTGTAATATTGAATAGAATGTGAGGAAGAACTGTAATTTTTGGTTGTATATGTTCATGTCTGCCTCGTAATTAACCGTGTTAATGTTTTGTCTTAGAAAGTTTGCGTTTCAAACTTACGATAGTTTACTTAGGAGCCATTTATATTGTGTTCTCTGTTTTCTCAAACAGAATGAAAAGGATGGTAATATACAAGTGTCGTAGTGACCCAGAGTGGGTTGGATCATAAATTACGAAAATGTTGCCATCTCACTTATTTCTTTATAAAAAAACAGAGATGGCAATAGTTTTCGTATGTGTCGCGATAAGTTCACGTTAAAAGTGAACTAACCATTTGAGGTGGAGGCATTGGACGTGTTAATTTTTTATTTTATTTATTAGTAAATGAAAATAAATTTATTGATAAATAAAATAAATAAATGTGTTGCAGGTGTTCACTCCGAGTGTGAACGCACAGAACTTGGTCCCTGAGCTCGACACCGCCTCGCAGAACGCCACGGTACGGACATTTTATTTTAATCTTTATTAAATTAACAAATATAAATTAATAAAATTAAATAAAGATTAATTTATCATATTTACGCTTCGATATGTCATAGCGATGTTTACAACATTTAATCTTGACTATTATTTTCAATTCCAGTTACCGGTCTTAACTAAATAAATAAAATTAAATAAATATAGATTTAATAAATATGTGCTTTGTCATAAAAATTCTAGCGGTTTTTTGAATGCTTTTCTTAGTTTTAATAGATAAAATAAACAAAAAAAAAACAATTCGTTTGAATCCAACAATAGTACATACACATATAGTAACGAATATTTATAAGCTACTGTTACACTAAACATTATATAAATATCTTTATATCTTTACCTTTTCATTCCTTGTGTAACCAACTACGAAATATCTCTACCGGTTTATATGTTTTTTATTTATTTTTATACATATTTTAATAGTAAGTATATAGTTTATTTCAATGGCATTTTACCTTTATAAAGCCACTAGCTGTTGCCCGCGATTTCGTATGCGTGAAAAAAAACCAAAAGTAAGTAGTCTGTCTTTCAGACTATGCTCTACATCTATGACAAATTTCATCCAAATCCATTCAGCAGTTTAGGCTACAAACTAACAAACATCCATCCATCTAAACTTTAGCATCAGTATTAATAAAAAGAAAAGATTTGCATTTTTGATGTATTCATCACCAGCTTACTATAAGTCCCTACTGAGGGGTTTGGATCCTACCTTAAGTTAGGGTGACTAGGTCATAGTCAACCTGCACTGCGGGTTGACTTCTCACATATGTTTGAATTTCTTCCCCGATATATGCAAACATCACGATGTTTTCCTGCATCGTAAGAACGTCGAGTAAATTATGTACATGTCGGCTTGAGCTAGCACGATATCAGAATTACAACTACGCGAGATCACATGTGAGCGGCCATGGTAAAGTCGGATGCCAGGAATACATTCACAATACTCCTCAGTCAGGATATCATCGATCTACCAAGCTCATATCGTTCAAACAATGTTCTCACAACGATCCCTATTTTCATAATAATCTATGTTCGCACTAAAGTCGCTTGGCGGCGCTCGTGTTCTTATTATGACATAAATTCAAATTGATTTCTTCTTCTGATTGCAAGATATGAAATTTAAAAATCACATTGGTACAGCGGGATTCGAACCCAAGACCTGTAGATTACAAGTCAAGTGTTTATTTTATTCACGTAAAATCTAGTGGGCCGATATTAAATTTTTTTTCACCATCAGTAAGGTTTTAATTTTAATAAATTCGCAGTTTATAATGTTTGTAAGAAGTATTTTTACTTATTAGAAGTATATGTATTCCAGGAGGAGTGGGAGTGCGCGGCGGAGAGCAACGGGCCGACGGACGCGCACATCACCTCATACACCTACCACAACACTGCGCAGGCGCACCACCACTCCATGCTAGAGGT
>NW_013525369.1:1205106-1209587 GCF_000836215.1 Papilio polytes | reverse complement strand
TGTTGCAGCCGATGGGCATGTCGGGCAGTCTGACCGCGGCGCAGTCGCAGTACCTATCACAGCTAACGCAGCAATCGCAGCGGCACGATAATAGTAAGATAACCTTATATATTACTGCTCAGAATACAAAATTTTAGTTAGTCTTGGTCCATTTCTGTGCCAAATTTCATCCAGATCCGTCTATCCGTTATTGAGTTCATGGAAATAGTATAAACCAATTCAATCTTTTACATGTTTCATATCGATATATTTATCGTTTTATTCGCTGGACATGTACCGACACAATAAGTCTCTTTTTGACATTTGCCTACACAAATATAATCCATACAAGTACGCGTTAACCCTTAAAAGATTGAAAATGTCCTGTAAAGATGACAAATGCCCTCTAAACATAACAAATGCCCTCTACACATCACAAGTCTCCTCTAAAGATCACAAATGCTTTATAAAGATGAACATATGCAGGTGTGTACACGAGCAACTACGGCGTGTACGGCTCTGCTGACGTCACCAGCCAGCGCAAGACGCCGCGCGCGCGCGTGCCGCCGCCCTCCAAGGTACAGTTACTGGCCTAAAACTCCGTACTGTGACGTCATAGTACACATATACACGATACAGTACAAATAATAATTATTGTCCGGATTTATAAAGAAAAAAATGACAAGTAGGGTGTTCTACCAGATTTACATCTGTGATGAATTTCATCCAGATCCGTTAGCAGTTTTGAAGATATCTAGTAACAAACATAAATTCATTTATATTAGTGAAATTATAAAGAGGAAAGATTTAGTTGATTACTAAACGGGTAAGTTATGGATATGACAGAAAATATATGAGAAGCACATTTTTTTGCCATTTAGACGAAACTGGGGCTGATAGCTAGTTTTATATTTTTTTTATTACAGATACCATCATCTGCGGTGGAGATGCCCGGAGGCGGTGAATCGAGCGGCGCTATGTTCCTCGACGTTCAGTTCGGAGCCCTGGAGCCCGAGACGCTACACGACACCGCGCCCGCGCAGCCCCAGCACCAGGTGCCTCCTCAGCACCAAGTGCCGCCTCAGCACCAGGTGCCACCTCAGCACCAGGTGCCGCCCCAGCACCAAGTGCAACACCAAGCCCAGCACCAAGTGCAGTCTCAGCACCAGGTGAATAGTTTTAGTGACGTCATATAGTCTAAGG
The DNA here is from genome assembly GCF_000836215.1 of Papilio polytes. Taxonomy (NCBI): domain Eukaryota; kingdom Metazoa; phylum Arthropoda; class Insecta; order Lepidoptera; family Papilionidae; genus Papilio; species Papilio polytes. The sequence goes on along the minus strand of NW_013525369.1, from coordinate 1,208,405 downwards.
GCCTGTCCCACCACTGTCTCTGTTCTGTAAAATATAGGTAACGCATCTGAAACTTACTAACTTGATGTAGATGCCTAAAGGTAGGACATGCTTCGCTACTTTGGCAAAATGTTTGCCATTGATGGTCATAGATTTCGCCAGAATTTCAAATTTTAATATAATAATTTAAAAACAGGTACCGTCCCAGCACCAAGTGCAGTCGCCGCATCAAGTTCAGTCCCAGCATCAAGTGACGTCACAGCACCAAGTGCAGTCACCGCACCAAGTACAGTCTCAACACCAAGTGCAGTCGCAGCACCAAGTGACGTCACAGCACCAAGTGACGTCACAACACCAAGTGCAGAGTCAGCACCAGGCGCAGCACGCGCCGCAGACACATTCCCAGACACCTAAACAGGTCTGTATTTTAAGACAATAATGTAATTGTAACAAACTAAATATACTTCTATACTAATATTATAAAGATATATTTCTATTTTTGTATGTATTGAAACAACTCAACTTCTGAACTGATTTCAACAATTCTTTTACCATTAAATACTAATAAATTATTACGAAGTAACATAGGCTACCTAAATACTTTTTTTTAATTCCGGGCGGAAGAAGTAGAATAGACAGCTAAATAATATAACATATTCAGAGTTGGTAATTACACAAAAAGGCTACACCTTGGTCTAGATTTATTAATACACTTTGTTAAATATTTCGAGTATGTAAACTAGGGGACTCCTATAAGCGAAGCTATAAGCGACTCCCAGTATGGCAATTGGTTTCAAAATTCAAAACTATATAATAGTTTTTGGGTTTTTCTAAAAACAAAGCGTACCAAAAGACAGAATTTTCGTTTATTGTTAAAAAAAAACTTATATCCTATTGCTTGTTACCGGAAATATACAGAAAACATCGAACTATTCAAGAATAATTTATTACTAGCTTTCGCCAGTGACTCCGTCCGCGTAGAATTAAAAAAAACAAAAGTGAATGGCCTATGTGTTCTTCCAGACTATCCTTTACATTTATGCCAAATTTCATCGAAATCTGTACAGCCGTTTGGGCTACAAACTCTTAACAAACATCCATCCATCTAAACTTTCGCATTTATAATATTAGTATGATTTAAAATCACTCAGCACAAGTGCTGGTCTTCCGCGATAACTGAAAATAGATGACGTTACTTACAATTTATACAAAGTGATGTTTTATACATAAATAATGATAATATTTTTAATCAAAGACCTCATATCCTTGTATTGATATGCTACAAAACATTTTGCAAAATTATAACAACCTTCAAAAATCAATTTTATTTGTGAACTTTTAATGTAGAATATTGAATTCCTCTAAGCCTGGGATTTTTATATTAGTACTAGCTGTTGCACTCGACTTCGTCCGCATCAAATTATGAAAATATTATTTTATTGTTTACATTTGTCAAATTATCAATAGCAAATGTCAAAATGACATGACATGACAAACCTTGGCAATCTTGCTTCCTTGATGTTGGCAGCAACTTATGGTCTCTTTCCCACATTAGGATTTTTAGCCAAAATATTTACCCCCTAAGTTTAATGCCGTGAAAATATATAGCCTAAAGCGTGACGTTAGTGTAGGGCTTTTTATTAAAAAAAGAATTATTCAAAAATATGCTGTAATTGCTGACATCTTAGGGAACAAAGAAGTGTGTGTTTACTCTTTATTATAATAGTATAGATATTTTTTTTGTTTATATCCAGGTATCGGTCGCAGAGTCTCAGCCGGCGGCGAGCAGTCACGAGAATACAGTAGATGTTCCCAGCAATAACTACCACAATACTAACACAATGGTAATTTATATTACAATACCTTTACGACTGATTACCTAGAAAGAGATGGATGGATTGTAAAGGTGACATGATCAAGAAGGGATGACAGATGACGGATGGTAGAGTGCTTTGGAGGACGAAAACCCGGTGCATCGACACAACGGGAGTAGGATAAGGCAAGGGAGATGATGATGACTCATTTACCACTAATTAAACTATCGCACTACTGTCTCGTAGTCTCGCTTTGACGCTGAGAAGCTTATAGAAATAGCTTATGGAAGTTAGACTACTCGATTTTTAGTTGTGCAACTAAACACTTGAAGATCTTAAATATTCGAAAATCGCACACCAGTTGTGCGATAGTTTAGTCAAAGGTGTGTAAATGATCTTAGTGTAGATATCATACTATATACAATAACAATCCCTCAATAACCATTTAGGAGTATGGCAGTAAATCCGTGGTCTCTGCCTACCTATCAGGGTTACGAGATTGAGTTACATAGGTGAAAAAATAATTAATAATCTATAGTGATAACATAAATTCAAATAAAAAACGTTTATCGGTAACGAGTGTTTCCCGTTGGGCTGTTCGTCCTAACGATATTTAGATCATTAGGACGAACAATAAAAAAGTGTATTGGGTCGATTCCTTGAGTATAAATCTAATACAATATCTATAGTGTAATAATTTTTTTTACAGCTAAGTGACAGCTTATCGTCAGTGGACACGACGGCGACGAGTCAACCTGTCACCTCAGAGCCCGCGGTCACGAACGCAACTTGTAAGTCCTGTTTTTCAAACATTTAGTATGCACGGCGCTAGATCTTCACGACTGTTTGGTCGCGTGGTGTAAATGTCGTGCGACATAATGTCGGCCCAACGTCCTCCTCCACTACGCCCCATGCTCTAGTGGTCGGATGTTAGCCGAACATAACAAATGTTTAATTTATATAACATACTTATTGTCCTTTCTTAAGCGAAGATTAGCTATACATGCGTGTAGAATAAGGTTAGATTAGCGATGGATTCTTTTTATATATCCCGTTTTAAACGTAACTTCAACGTAAATGAAATATAAATAGCTTTAGTTATTTTGAAATTTAGTAAGTATAGCAGATATTAAAATATATACTAATCCATGTATGATTGGATCACAAAATAAAGTAACCTCTGGAGATCAATTATTTCTTTCCTCGTCAGTCGATCACGATCCGCTCGGGTAATGATTTAACGTGATTGTGGGTAAAAAACCTAATCACAGTGATTCGATCACTCATGATCGACATAAATCTAAAACGAAGTAGAACATTATTATTTATTTAATACTTTTTGCACAAACATTACAATACTTATACTAAAACTAAGCTATTATAAGATTTGTGTAAAATTAGTTATATAAGTAAAGTAAGTTTCTATGGTACCTTGTTACAGCATTAGAGAAGCAACTATCAGCAACAATGAAGCAGATGTCAGTGTCAGGGGCGGGGGCGGGGACC
>NW_013525369.1:1199222-1203429 GCF_000836215.1 Papilio polytes | reverse complement strand
CTTACTAATATTATAAATGCGAAAGTTCAGATGGATGTTTGTTAGAGTTTGTCGCCTAAAAAGCTGAACGTATTTCGTTGAAATCTGGTATAAATGTAGGGGATAGTCTGGAAGAACACATTTTTTTTTAATTCCACACTGACAGAGTCGCAGGCGAAAGCTATTGACAAATAAATAAATAAGGACTTTTATTGCCAAAAAAACAAGCTACAAATGAAATCTTACATACATCAACCTTAAAGCTAGTAAAAAAAAAAGAAAATGTGGCAAAAGGCGGCAAGCTCAGCTAACGCAGAGACGGCACATTCCGTTTCTGCGCTAGTTTTCAGCTGGCCTTTTACACACAGGTATTTACACACAAGTTGGGTAACTTAACCTTGATAGATGTTAAAAAAGTGAATAAACAATAAAAGAATATTGTTATATAGAGTGATTTTATATTATGGTTACAATAAAAGATTGTGTTTCAGTACGACAGCTCAGTGGCCTCTAGCAACAGTTTAACGAGCACGTCAACCACGCAGACCTCCACAGCCAAAGTTACCACCACGACAGGTATGTTTTTAAATGTTTTTTTATAATATAAGGTGAAAAACGAGCCACCAGTTCTCGACGAAATAGCGAAACAACTGCCCTTAGCCATCGATAAAAAGAATTACCCTTATTATCACACCGGCTCGCCCTTGCAATACCACGACCACACAGAAGACAGACGTCAAGTGGAAGCAATTCCGCGTACACTAATTAGTGTGGTTCCGGAGGCCCAATTTAAATCTGATTTCCTTCCCGCCCTTTTACTTATAAGAAAAATTGGGAAGGGAACGTTGTCTTGACTCTGGAAACAAGTACCTCAATTCACCAAAATGGCAAAGCGACTGCTGCCCATAGACATCCGCTATTGCAGATGCGTTGCCTTCCCTTAATGAAAGGAGGAGGAGACGCACATAAAGTGGGTATTTCCCGTTCCTAAGCGTCACCGCCTTTTTTCTTTTTTCCATTATTTTTATTATAAAACGACATTTATAATGTGGAGGTTATGTTTGTTAAAAACAATTATGTTGTACTGGAAGAAACAATTTTATTAATTATAATTATCAAACAAACAAAAAGTATAAAAAGTGTTGTTAATAATTTACCTGGAAGAAAAAGAACATTAAAAGCTAGTAACGGGATCTTTTGATTATATGAATTTTAAGTTATATTAAAATGCTTCCGATAATTTGACAACCAAAAAATACAAATGCTAAATACAGATTCAAAATAGCTTTAAGATGTATATTTTGCATCCCCTTTTTGCTTTACCACTTAGATCATCATCATCATCATCATCTCCTTATCCTACTCCCGTAGGGTCGGCGCAACAGGTGTTTGTCCTCCACATAACTCTATCATACGTCATCTCAGTCATCGCTCTCTTTTTGATCATGTCACCTTTTACATAATCCATCCATCTCTTTCTAGGTCTACCTTTACAGATGTACCCTTCCAAACTCATAATTAACGTTCTCCTTGTAACATGCGATTAATCCCTCCTCATAACATGCCCCCATGCTAACCTTTTACTCCTTACTTCTCTACTACGGGGGCTACTCTCAAACTTCCTCTAATATACTAATTTCGTATCTTATCCATTCGTGTTACCCCACACATCCGTCTTAACATTCGCATTTCTGTCACATGTAGTCTCCTTTCATCCGTTTCTTTTACTGCCCACTTAGATATATATATGTTTGTAATGTTGCAGTGAGTGGCGGCGGCGGCAGCGCGGCGAGCAACGCGGGCGCGGGTGCGGGCGCGGGCGCGGCGGTGTACGCGGGCGGCGCGCTGTACGGCGCGGCGGGCACGCCGGCCGCCTACACGTACGACGACCAGCTGATGCGCGGCGCGCTGCCGCACCACATGGTCAGCACACATACTAACATACTACTTACGGCCGGTTCACACATGTATGTGTAATGCATATGTGTGTATGCCAATAATAATGTACCGTCAGTATTACTAATAATAAATCAGTCCAGTACCAACCGCCGTTTCTGCGGTCGCCCATGATCATCTCTTCGTGCATGGTTACGCTAGCACACCCCTGGTATTCCGGACGTCGTATGCATACTACCTGCACAACCACAGAGCACAAAATGTTAGTACGTCTACCTCGCGAAAAAATTTTCGGGTCCACTATTCAAAAAAAAATCCTTGTCGCCAATGAATGTAGGGGTGTTAATGAAACGGCGGTTGGTACTGGACTGATTTATTATTAGTAATATTGACGGTACATTATTATTGGCATACCCACATATACACTACAGTATGAATGAATGAATGAATGAATAAATGAATGAATGAATGAATGAATATGTATTTGTCACAAAATAGAAATTACATAAAAGAACTTATTCTAAAGAAATGTCTCCGTTTTACTGTTCCGTTTTATCGTGTACGATTTTTTTTCGTCGATGGCGTATGTAGTTGTATAAGCGACTTCAACATGGCACACTAGTCTGTATACAGTAAAAAGTATCGTTCCTTAAAAAATTACATTCTGTTTTGTCATCGAATAGTGGACGACGGAACAATAAAAATATATGGATACGTCGAATTTTAACGGATAGGTACTGTGTGCAGGGTGTAGAAGGCGGAGTGATGCGACAGGTTTTGACTCGCATTTTCTATTGAACATTCATAGAGAACAGCGTCCATCCTTGTAGAATATCGGCGGTATACTGCGAGAGTTTTCTGTTCACACATAGGATTCAGTAATGACGGATCTGTTGCACGTTATACGGTTCCTGTGTGAATAGAGCATGAATTTATGTCGTATCCGTTAAAAACGTACCAGTAAAACGAACTCCCATGTTTGAACGGGCCCTTATCCTACTCACGTATACTCGGTGCGACATTTTTTTGTCACTGAATAGGACGCATATGCCCAAATTGGACCAAACTTTTCTTAAGTATACTTTATTACTGTAAAAACATACCTGTTAAGATTTTTATTAATATAATGTGAATGTGTTATCTTATAACGTGTAGAATTGTTAAAAAAAATATACATGCATATTCCCTATTGCCACTGTTTGCCTTGAAGAGGCCTTTACATCTTACTAATATTATACATGTAAAAGTATGGATAGATGGATGGATAGTTTGTAGCCTAAACTGATGAACGGATCTCTATTAGATTTAGCATAGATACAGAAGATAGCCCGGAAGAATATACTTTTCACTTTTAGTTTGGTTTAGATTATATCTAATTTAATAATAATTATTGTTTTTTGTATGATCAGGGCGGTTACTACGAGACTGGATATGTAGCGCGCGAAGGTACCTTCGGTCTGGGCGGCGGAGAGAGGTTCGGAAGAACGGACGCCGCCTCACCACAACAGGTATATTTTATATAATATATAGCTGTTGTCTGCGACTTCACCCTATGTTAAAATCCTATGTTACTCACAGATAATATAATTACCTTTCTAATAGTGAAAGTATTTTTAAAATCGACCCAGTAGTTTTTGAGCCTATACATTACAATCAAAGTTTTCCTAATTATAATATTAGTAAAGACATAATATACCTTCAAGACTATATAAAATAAATGTTATATTATAAAGAGGACAGATTTGTTTTTTTTTTATGTGTTGAAATGACTCAAATACTGATTCGGATCAGTTTCTCTGAAATCGGTTTAAGAAAGCAACAGTTATTACACAAAGTATGTTTGTATTGCAGGTACCAGCCGCACTACCGCCCGGCTACGCCTACATCTACCAAGCACCTCCCACAACGTACCAATATGGAGTTTACCCCACGGTAAGTGTTCTTAGTGTAGTTTTATGTCTCTAAATCTGCCAATAAACTATTCTTTCCTAGGAAATTTTTACTAGACAAAGTGAATATTAATGATATCAATAGTAGAATGGTTAAAATATATTGAAATCACATAGAAATTAATACGTGACAAGGACACTAGTTATTAAAAGTTGGAAGTTTCATACAATTTTGAGTTTTCAATCATCGATATCGATAATCGAATGTTACTTTTCTGAAGCCTTTTTTGGCCAGTACATTTATTTAGACAATAGTGCATACCAGTTGTATGGACTGACTGGCTGCATTTAGTGTTCATAGCGCTAATCCAACTATACTAGCCATGTGAGAATTAGGCAACAAGGTCCAAGTATGTATATTTCCGTATGTGCAGTACGGCGGC
>NW_013525369.1:1198201-1198921 GCF_000836215.1 Papilio polytes | reverse complement strand
GAACTTTGTACCGCGTTTATTTGTAAGCCTGTAAAGATTTGGCTTATTCAGACACATCACATCACATCACCAGATTAAACGTATTAACCATAAATTGTAATAAGTTTTAAGTTGGTAGCATTGTAATTGTAATTATTGATCTTTTGTTTTTCAATAAGATTATTTCAAATTGTGCAGGAGGTGCGTACTCCGGCAGCAGCGGCAAGGCGGGCGGCGCGGAGCTCGGCAACGTGATGTACAACAAGACGCATGTCGCACTTAACAAGGTCAATGTGAGTGTCTCTCATGTGGTAATCTGTAGACAAATTTAAACTAAAAAAATAAGGAATTGAATTATTTTGACAATTTGGCAACTTAAGGGGCAATTTAGACAATTAAATCTTAGTAATATTATAAATGCGAAAGTTTAAATGGATATATGGATATTTTTTAGAGTTTGTAGCCTATACTGACGGATCTCGATGTTTGGCATAGATGTAGAGGATAGTGATGAAAAGCACATAGGCTATTTACTTTTATTTTCCACGCTGACGGAGTCGCTGGCAAAAGCGAGTATCAAAATAATTGTAAATTAAGTTATGTTGTGTCAATAAGTATGGATTATATAATTTATGTATGTCTATGTTTAATAAATAGAGCTACGAGAAGGCGGCGTTCCACAGCGGCACGCCCCCGCCCTTTGGCGCTGGCAGCCATCTCTACATCCCCGCGCCGCCGCAC
>NW_013525369.1:1197112-1198115 GCF_000836215.1 Papilio polytes | reverse complement strand
GTGACACGGAAACGTGTCCACTGCGATACAGACACTTGCATAGCGACACAAAAGCATGTTGATTTGAACACAAACATATTCATGATGACATTGACAAGGAGGTGTTCTTGACAATCTACATCATTTCGTGGTGACAGATAGACGTACTGCGACATAGACACTTTTATTATGGAAATAATGTTTATACCGGTATACACTTACATTTATTTATATAATTGTGCTTATGGCGATATGAACACGTTTACGAAGATGATATAGACGTGTATAGTACCTCGTTGACAGCGACACTTGCAGCGATCATCGACACTAACTCATATTCACTACGACTTAGGCACCTTTGCAGTTATAGCATGAAACATGACAACAAAACTAAGATTACGTTATATGTATAAATATGTTATGTATTTGATTGTTTTTAAAGTATTGTAGAGTATATTTACGTTGCATGAGAGTCCAGATTTGTTTGGCATGCGTTTTAGTTTGTATATTTTTGATTTACTATATTTCTTAGCGTTTGCTTTCGTTTGTAGATGGATGTTCGGGTGAACAATAGGCGGGTAAGTTTATGATATATATGTTTATTTTACTCACATATCTGTATGCACGTATGTAGTATATGTTAACCGTATATATTATGTTTAATTTATATTACCCGCCTTTATGTATTGCATGGGTTTTATATATGTTATGTTTATGTATTTAGTGGTAATGGTTGTTTGTTTTGTCTCGACATGCTTAAAATATATTCAACTTTTTTGTTATCTGTGATTAAAATCCATACGACACTGGAAAAAAGACAATAATTCATTTGTAGGATTACTTGTTTTGAAATACTCTGTTATTTCTGGATGTTGTTGCTTTGGCTTCGCTAAAGCGATCAAGATGTAAAAATTTCTTTAAGAATTGAATTAGTAATAACTTAGTTTAGGATAAGATGATTACGAAGTACGTGTGTGTAATATATTGTGTATTGTGCAGCAGGAGAGCGGCGCCGGCGGCGGAC
>NW_013525369.1:1175916-1195140 GCF_000836215.1 Papilio polytes | reverse complement strand
CCCCCGCTTCCGGCCCTTAGTGTGGCCCCTGTGTCTGACTCATGACTTGGCAGGACCAGTATGAATCGAGTCGGTAGTTGACTCGCAGCGGACCGACTGTGGTTCACAGGACCGACTTTCGGTACGTTTATACCTGTGTTAGTTTTTTTTGTCGCGATAATCATTTATCAAATCCTAATGGAAATTTTATTGCACTCGTTTTTAAAACAATTGGGTATGTGATGTGCGTCGTGATCGATTATTTGATCGTCCGAGGGGGATCGATTGCTGTAATCGATATATGGTGTCAATTTATCGATATATAAATGCTATAAATAAATTAGTGTTGATACAATTTCGGTAGGATTTGTGCGCGTCATCGGAACGCAATCTTATTCATGAAGTCTCAACGTATAATTCTAATGTACTGATATTGTAAAATAAAATGCAAATACAAAAGCGAATCGAATGTCTAAATATGTTGATAAACCATGTGTCTATAATAAAATGTATTTCCTTAAACCGGTGTAGTGCGACGCGGCTCGCACTAACGCCCACTCTCCGATAGTTCTACAAATTATGTTTTTAATTATTATTAAATTAAACGGTAGTTATGTATATCTTATCTCTATATAATATGTATATGAATGTAAGTGTTTAGTGCGCTATGCGCGCTGAAGTTTTTTTTTTGTATTTAGTTGACAGACTTTTTGTAATTAATATTATTGTGAAAAAATATGAAAGTATGACTTAGATGGGTAATCTTAATAATAATAATAACTGGTAACCTTATTATAAAATAGTCGAGGTCTTTTTTATGTGAAAGAATGCTGTCTTGATCTCGCGGGCATTTGAAAGTACGAGGGAAATATACATTGAATTTGACAAGTGGTTTTATTGCACCTGAATAGAGTTATAGACTTGAGTTTACGCGATTTACAGCCCGCATATAGTACAATCAGGGAATCTGTCAGTGTTCCATGTCAAAAGCTAGCCATTTAAATGTTATGTACATGTTCAGATGACTGAAAAATAATGAATAGAATGCTTTTAAATGTTTATACAAAAAGGTTAGTCCGCGGTAGACGGTTACTAACTTTTTTCATTATTATCCCGTACTTTGCGCAACACACTGATTTTTCTTGGGAAGTTTGTGTTATTGCAAGGAACAAAAATTTTCATCTAAAGTGAAACCGCGGATTTCCTCGACTACATCGCATTAAGCTGTTTGTTGAGTCGATTTTTTTTTTGCTGCTAAATCTGCTATTTTCCCCTAAGGGAAAAATGCCGTGTTAATTGCAATCAGACAAACCTATTTCTAAAAATTACTAATTAGGTAGCAGTGTGTGGCGAAAACGAAGGGATAAAAAAAAACTATTCATGATCCCTAACAGATTTTTCTTCCTAGATACGTTTCTAATCTGCGTTGTATTGGTTTTTATACCGCGTCTCGTTTTAAAATGTTCAAACGATTGTAGCTATTAAGTGGAACATCGACAGTTTCCCCGATTGTACCTACGAATAGTTCCTTATTCTTTAATTTGACGAGGGATTTTATTTTCCGGGTCAAGGTATATAGAAAATGTATGAAATAAAACAACAGTAACATGTCAAATATTTATTACAATCAACGGTTTTATAAAGTGAGCTATAAACAATGTTTACAGATTAACAATTGCTATTTATTAAATAACTTTAAGCAAAAAAAATACAAGTAATCAAATATCACCGTAAAAAGCACAACAAAATTATTCCCAAAACTTACTCGTAATAAAAAAAAAATATGTTAATATTTTATCAAGCACAAAACCGAATAATTGTTGGTTTTCACTACCGAGATATCGATGAAAACATTTCGACAGAGGTGCTAATTTTTGTAGCAGTGAAAACTAACGTTAACAATCTATTATTATGTAATCAGACAAAACATCCAGCCCCTTACTAAAGGATCATTTTTAATGTCCTCACATATCTTTAAAGGAATGTACTTGAACAATTATTTAGTAACAAAGACAATAATGAAAAGTCCCTTATAACCTATAATTATAACAGCATCAATGTACGAAAACAAATTTGCATAATAATCTAAAATATTGTGCGTCAAGTTAATTCAAAGTGCTGGAATTTGTTTTTTACAATCAAAATGCTTGGATCACTGATTAGTATAAATGGATAGGCATTTACTTAAAACAGACAGCATAATTCTTGACAACGCCACTTTTGATGTTAAGTATTTAGAACCCTCACCAATGGCTACCATCAGCACAAATGGCGAAAATCAAATAGGCACAAAATGACACATTTCATGCCTGTCCATTTATAGCGATCAATGACATTTAAAAAAATATTGTCATCTGTTCATTCAATTTGAACAAAACAGAGATATTTATAAATCTATTTCTGTAGTGGAATAAACTTGGATAATTCTAAAGAATGTCTTCAAATATGAAATACATTTTGTATATAATGATTCAACAGTTAACACAATGTCATACTTCCAGCATATAACATAAGAAAACATTTCTATAGAAGTTGTGCGGCTGATTCATCAACTAACCAATAAACGGAGCCTTCTTTCGGTTGTACTCTCGCAGCCGGCAGATCTTCTTTATTTATTAATATACGCTAGAAAATAAGAAAAAGGTAAACATACTGAGTACAATATAAGAATTTAATAGATATGGAAAATCGTAATTATTTTCTAATCTTTTGTGTTTTTAAAATGTTTTCTGACAACTTCCTCTTTATGTAAGTCTCCTCCTCCGTCGGATAAGGGTAGGATACGCATCTGCAATTGCAGATGCCTATGGGCAGTGGTCGCTTCGCCATTTTGGCGGATTCAGGTGGCCGCTTGCTCGTTTGCCATCTTATGTTATAAAAAATGAAAGTGCTAACTTCACATCTTAATAATATTATAAACTAGTTTTTACCTGCGACTCTGTCTGTGTGGAATTAAAAAAAGCAAAAGTGAGTTGCCTATGTCTTCCAGACTATACTCTGTCTATGCCAAATTTCAATGAGATTCATTCAGCAGTTTAGGCTAAAAAACTCTAACAAACATCCATCCATCTAAACTTTCACATTTATAAAATTAGTAAGATGTGAAAGCTTGGATGCATTGATGGATGTTTGAACAAATCTCAATAAAATTTGGCATATGTATAGAGGGTAGTCTGAAATAATACATAGGCTTACTTATTTTTTTAATTCCATGCAGACAGAGTAACAGGCAAAAGCTAGTGAGAGATAAATTTGTGGAATTATGTATCAGGTATTTAAAATAGCTGTCAATTTTTTTATATGAAAAAAATATAAAAAACAACTTACTTTAAGCATCTCAGCTTTTCCGGCTCCACTGCAAGCAAATATACAGTTCCTAGCTTTGTTAATAACTGGATAGGTTAATGTTATTCTGGCCGGAGGTGGTTTAGGAGAATCGGTGATTACTGCAACCTTCAGATCAACTTCATCCAGGAGTGGATGACCAGGGAACAAGGAGCAGGTATGCCCGTCAGGTCCCATGCCCAATAGTAACAGGTCGAATTTAAAATTGTCACTTTTAAATGCTTCTTTCAATTGTTCTGTGTAATCTTTTGCTGCTTCCTTAGCTGAAAATGTTTAGTTAACATATTATTTGACTATAAAATCATTAGAGCATCGGTGGCTCAGTGGTTTCAACACTTGACTTGTCATCTACAGGTCTTGGGTTCAAATCCCACCATGTACCAATGTGATTTTAGATTTTTCGAATTTTCATATGTACATAATTTACCTGACGTTGTTACGGTGAAGGAAAACATCGTGATGCAACCTTCACATATCGGCGAAGAAATTCAAAGATATGTGTGAAGTCAACCAACCCGCACTTGGCTAGCGTAGTTGACTATGGCCTAGTCACCCCGTATTAGGGTAGGCTCCGAGCCCCTTGGTGGGGATATGTAGTGAGCTGGTGATGATGATGATGATGATAAAAGCATTAAAAAAATCAATGGTTTAAGCCATTTTTCGTAAGCTACAATTGTAATAAATACATATGTAAAAGATAAGCAAAATTTGTTAATTATATGTTAGTAAAAAAAAAATCTTACCAGTGACACCTTGCTTTAATACAACAAATTGGTTTCTAGTCAATTTAGTTTTAGGTATCAACATTCGCTCGTAACAACCGAAGGTGGAGTCATCATTATCTTCCGGTACTATTCTTTCATCACAAAATGCTAGTGTCCACTTTGACCAGTCTGTTTTAACTTGAGGAAGACCTTCACATAGATATTTGACTACTGATCCACCTGAAAATATGTAATTTAGATTAGTTATGACGCTATATTCTCATGACACAATATGCTAGTAACTTTAAAAAACACTTCTAGAACTTAAGCGACTAGATATTGAAGGATGTAATATCGTAAAGCCAATTTACGTAAAGACCTAGAAAGTTTTTTTACTGTCTTATCGTTGCATTTTAATAAGTTTTACTTTAAATGTGACGAAGGTAGCAAAAAATATATAATCACCTGATAACCCAATATAAAATCGTCCTCTGTTTACGATAGCGTCATTTGATATCTTTTCTACATAAGATGAGAGTTTCTTGATGATTTCTTGTTCGTTTTTTACTTTAATAGTAGTCATTTTTACTTCAAAAAATAAAAAAACGACTTCGAAAAGAGCACCGGCGCCGTTTTCTATGTCAAATCTTTCGCGAAGACTATTTCAAGGTCAGTGTTGACCTATTTAAAACCAATTTCTTACAAAATAATACTTTTTCTTCATAAAAATTTCATTACAAAACTAATCGTTAAAAATAATAAGTAACTGCGAATTTTTTTACTTTAGAAAAATACGCTTTTGAATCGGAATAATATAGAAAGCTTTAATTTTAATAATTTTGTACTGCATTTCTACTAAATAGTAATATTTAATATTCATACATATGGCCACACTTCATAAAGTTATTACAAAAATACATGAATCATGAAATGCGGTATAACAATGATGTAATTTGCGTTTGTAATCATAATTATGTATTTTCTATCTACCTAGAGTTCACATTTTGTAAAAGGAAAATTCTAGGGGCTTTTCCTATTTTAGAAAATTTAAAAAAAAAATTAAAAATCTTAAAGAAAGACAATGTGAACTCTACTTTAAATAATCATGTTATGGACGAATTTTTTAATTTTGTTATTGGAAAACTAAAATCTAAAGCAAAAAGTGTTTGTCAGAAGTGGGATTCGAACCCACGCCCACAGAAGTGGACTGCGACCTGAACGCAGCGCCTTAGACCGCTCGGCCATCCTGACTTTACATGAGTGATGAAATTTACATATAAAACATACAGAAAATTTAGATGAATTAAAAATCGAAAATAGTTTTCTTTTAATTAACGGATAAAAAATGAAACCTACATATTTACTAAGTCTATTGATAAATATTTTTTTCCATCAAGGTTAACTATGATACAATGTCTATGAAAATACATTTTTTTTGCATGAGCCACAGTTACTACGAAAAGTCGATTGATTGAATTTAAAATAGCGAAAACTGAAATCCATTATTTTTTACAGCTGTGCTGTTATCATCTAAATTAAATTATTTTTCTCGACGTGATAAAATAAATCTCGAGATATCTTACAAACTTGTCAAGCACTTGCCCTCAGTCGGGCAAAAAGAACATCGCAGTGGTAGGATCCCTGCAGTCATGGTCGGGCAACAGGGCAATTACAGGAGACTGGTGACGCTGAATACAACGCGCCTCCAAACCCACCACTACGATGCCCCGCAGAGCGCGCGAAAACTGCAGCTATAACAATTGCACAAGTCATGCATTCTAAACTCGTGCGCGTAATGTTCTAATACTTTTATAATAAATATATCGTTTTGGATGTGTTTATTTTTTTATTACAATATTTAAATAATAAGTGTGACGAGGAAAAAAATCTGATTTAAATTTAAGAAATCAATGTATAAATTTGTCGCGGATTATAAATTGTACAATTAATAATGAATTTAAATCAAATATTGATTTACTTTTATTTAAATTTCAAATTATTATTAGACAAAAATAAAACGTTAGTATCAGCTACTCGACAATAGATGGCGTTCATGAATAGGATCGCATAACTGTCAATAGATGGCATTAAAAATTATTACAAGTTAAATTGGCCGAACACAAGGCTACAAAGTCGTGGAAAACCAGAAACATTTGCCGTAGTAAAAAGTGAAAGTACAATGCGACTGCGTGTATTCGAAAACGAGCACGTCGACCGCGACCAAACGGTTGTTGACCGTCAAAACTATTCACGGATGACGTAATTGTCGTAATCACGACGCGGGAACTTTTTATGTGTATGTAGATCGTGTATAAATATACGAGTTTACACTGCCGAAACATATGTTAAAGCATTACTCTTGTCATTCCATTTCGAAAAAAACAGAGATGAATGTGTGTGTGTTTTAACTATGTGCTTTTTTATTAAAAACAGGGGCAAACGAGTGGCGGAAACACCAAAGTGAGTTGGTTGGTGTGAAAGTAATCTATTTGAAGATTCAATCAAAATGGAAGTTTTTATAACTGAAACATCTATTTCAGTCAGAAATATAGGACATTTAAATCTTAGGAATTCATTTTAAATTTATTTTTCAAGTTGAATTTGAATCTACGATAGCTTTTTTAAAATAAAAATATTAGTATATTTTTGTTAATTTACTAATAACTAACTAAATCAGCTTGTAATCGAACATTACCACAGATAAGCGAAATTTAATTTAAATCGTATATGTAACGTGGTAATTACATATAATTTGTTTACAAATAAATATAGTGCATAGTTTGTAACGCAAGCTAATCGTACATCCGTACATAGGTCAAGGTGCACACGATTATACCAGTGGTGTTCAAACTTTTCTATAGTACGGATCATTTTGCACAGTTTTTATCTCCTCCGTTCCGTTGCCTCTGTCAATTAAAGGTTTCTTTTTCTATACTATTATAATAAAGCGTAAACACACACTTCTTTGTTGCCTAAGATGTCAGTAATCACAGCATATTTTTGAATGTCTTTTTTTAATAAAAAGCCCTACACTTACGTCACGCTTTAGGCTATATGTTTTCACGCCATTGAAGTTAGAGGGTAAATATTTTGGATAAAAACCCTGATGTGGGAAAGAGACCATAAGTTGCTGCCATCATCAAGACAGTAAGATTGCCAAGGTTTGTCATGTCATGTCATTTTGACATTTGCTATTGATAATTTGTCAAATGTAAACAATAAAATAAAATTTTCATAATTTTACGCGGATAAAGCCGCACAGGAACAGCTAGTATTATCATAACATAAGGTAGTCACGAACAAGGAGCCATCTGAATCCGCCGAAAGCGGACCGCTGCCCATAGACATCCGCAATCGCAGATGCATTGCCTACACTTGATCAACGGAGAAGGAGACGTACATAAATATTTACCTTTCCTATGCATCTCCTCCGCCGTCAAATCTACTTTCCCTTCACACCCTTTTTTATAAGATAAATTAGGCCTCCGGCACCACACTTATCAGACGAAACGCGGAATTGCTTCACCTTTACGCTTGTCTTGAATGTGGTCGTGGTATTGCTGGGGGCGAGCCGGCCCTATACTACAGTGCAAAGATGTTAAAGCGGGCTCTACCACAGTTAGACCATAAGGTACGGTGCATTTGAAACCTCAAACTTGCAGATGATATGGTAGCGTCATATCCCTAATTCATCGAAATCGGTTTACCATTTTTTGTTATTTTATTGATTAGTTTGCAAGTTTGGGAAGCGGTAAACCAGAACAATAAAACATGGATGCAATTGTAGGATGACCTTTTGTATGCAGAACAAGTGTACTCAATCGAAGGTCAAATAAGTTTGGTAAACAACACCAAGGGCCACAACGATACTTCTTAATTTAAGATTCAAATATATTGAATGTTTGTCCAAGCTTCTTGGTTAATTTAAACTAATTGAGTCACTTCTCTGTTCATTTCTGAAACAGATTTTATTTTTAAATAAAAAGATTTTTAAAATCCATTAAAGACCTTTTTATTTAATAGCCATTTATAGTCTGTGCCAATCATTTGCAGATAATAAATTATTAGTTCTATTTAATTTGGAATGCCCGCGGCATTTTTACATCGACCTTCGTGCGGAGCGCACGTCAGCTGACCCTTGCTGATCATGTCCGATTTAAATGTCAAAACCACCTGAGAAATGATGTATGAGATAACATTTAATGTAAGTAGGCATTAGTAAATATAATGTTTTTATTGCCAATTAGTCATAGAAATAAGAATTATCGTTCGTTATTTTACAATAGATTCAAATCACAATTCAAATACTTGACTTGGACGGTGTATGTATTTGTGTTTCTTGAAATTACAGCTGCAATCTCGGTGTATTTCTTCCCTTATATCTTTTTTTTTATAACATAAGGTGACAAACGAGCAAGCGACCACCTGAAACCGCCAAAATGGCGAAGCGACCGCTGTCCATAGACATCCGCAATTGCAGATGCGTTACCTACCCTTATAAGGCGGAGGAGGAGACGCACATAAAGAGGATATTTCCCCTTCCCATGCATCTACTCCACCGTCAAATCTACTTCCTCTTCCCAACCTCTGCTTATAAAAAAAGGATGGTAAAGAGAAAGGGACTTAAATTATATCTCTTGTGGAACAAGAATATTGGCATCTTCATCATTCTCTTTAAAAATAAAATATAAAACAATGCTTCTTATACATATGATACGATTGTTAAAATAACAGTTAAACTGTACTAAGCAGACAGAGGGAGGACCGCATTCTGTGGAAGGCTTAATGTCTAGCAGTGGACAGATAAAGGCTGAATGATGAAGCAGACAGAGTTTAACAATTGTAGAGTCTGCAATAACAACGGGCGTGAAGGTTTGTCTGATGACGTCCCAGTTTTAGTCCTTTCACTGTACTTTTCGTATAGGAATGAATGGAAAGAGGAACTGACTTTGGCAAGAGTGATGACGATTAAAATATCCTCTTGCCAAGCCCTCTTGCTTCCTTGATGTTGGCAGCAGCTTATAGACTCTTTACCGCATTAGGGTTTTTATCTAATTTATTTACCCCCTAAGTTTAATAGCCTGAAAAAATATAGCCTAAAGCGTGATGTAAGTGTTGGGGTTTTTATTAAAAAAAGAGTTATTCAAAAATATGCTGTAATTGTTGACATCTTACGCCACAATAAAGTGTGTGTTTACGCTTTATTATATTAGTATAGATTAAAAAACGACTTATTTGGCTTGTTTCTAAAATTCCTTATTTTATGGGTTTTTAACTTTTTCTATTTTAGCAATGATGTGTACTTATTTAGTTTCTTCAATGGTATATATTATAGTATACATATAAATATACTTAAGCAGAAAGTCGTCAGATTGCGGTCAAGTGCATCTACTTGGACATGTGTAAAGGTTGTACGTATGTCGATTAACTTGTTAATAGATTACTATTAATAATGGCGAATTTAAAATATTTCATTTCAGATTTTAATTGCTACGTTAATAAACTTAAAAACTGACAAATGTGTCTGTTTTATAGTATTACTAGCTCTCGACTGCAACTCTTGAGTGGAATTAAAGAACTAAGCCTATGTGTTCTTCCAGATTATGCTCTATATATATATGCCAAATTTCATCGAGATCCGTTTAGCAGTTTTGGCGACAAATAACATAACATTCATCTAAACTTTCGCAGTTATATTAGTAAGATCAGCTATCTGTGATGTCTTTACACTATTCTTTGCTGAAGTTTATGAGTCATCAATGTTATTAATGGCTTACGGTCAAGGTGCGCGAAAACCTCTGATGATGACCATATTTGTAGACTGAATGACAGCTCTAAAGAAACGATCGCGGTATAACTCATCTTGATACTTCAAATGTATTATTTATTAAATATTAGCTGATGCTCGTGACTTCGTCCGCGTGTAATTTATAAATTGTAAAAATACACCCTATGTTAATCGCAGATAAATTACCTTTGTAACGGTGAAAGAATTTTTAAAATCGTCCCAGTGGTTTATAAGTTTTTTCAATAAATACAAAACACAAATTGTTCCTCTTTGAGATGTTAGTATAGTATAGACTAGCTGTTGCTCGCGACTTCGTCCGCGTGGAATTAAAAATATAACCTATGTTAACAGTGGTTACGTAGCTTTTTAAAATTTTTAATTTCAGCTTAGTAGTTTTTTGAGTTATTTCAATGCATACAAATATCCAGAATACCTTAGTATTACCTAGTATAGATTACTTAATTCATGATAATCTAATAATATAGATAAGTGTATAGATAGCACACGCTTTTATTCACACCTTTCGAAATATTTATACTTTAAACTTAGAGCTTTACACTATGAATAGTTAATGTCATTAAATTTCGCTAAAATGTTGTATTTGTTGAATTTAAATCTAGGTCTAAAGTTAGATTAATTGTAAAAGTCTTTTCTATTAGTATTGGTGTTATTTTTTCAAAACTGCGTATAATCTGTAATCACCGGATCACAGATAATACAATACAAGTATGTAGACCGGATGTAGTACCAATTTAAAATATAATGCGTCCGCTAGAGGTCGCGTGTCTCACCTACACGACACGACCTCATATCGCTACGCTTTTAACTTGTTTTATGATCTATTGAGATATCGTATTAGATTGCGATTATCTGTTAAATTGAAAGGTTATGTTATCAAATTGTTTGTTTAAATACTAAATGGGGAATATTAAAAATAATACATTTAGCAAAGTAATTAAAAAAATGTAAATATTCTGATATATTTGATCGTAGCTATCGCCTGCGATTCCGTCTGCGTGTGATTAAAAAAAAACAAAAGTTAGTCTTCTTCCAGACTATCCTCTACATCTGTGTCAAATTTAATAAAAATCCCTTCAGGAGTTTAGACTACAAATTCTAACAAATCTATCCATCTAAACTTTCGCATTTATATTAGTAAAGAAAGTAAGATTAAATTAAGTTTTAAGTTAAATTTAAGTAAGTGTACACAAACCATACCTTTTTCTTACTTTAACTTTTCTTATCTTGTGACATTAAATTTTTAAGGGAAGATATATGTAAACCAGCTTTAAGCATCAAAATTTTAGTGTCCATTAGCTGAAATGGTCTATAGAATTATTAATAATAAAATCCTTATTATCCGGATGTTTAGTTATATTAAATACTCATATTGTTTAGTTGTAACCGTGACCCGTTTGGCCATCTGCCAGTTTGAAGATTATGTGCATTGTAGCCCGCCCTTGAAGACGTTTAAACAGTTTTTATTATTCTATTAATAATCTGCGAATGTAATTATTAAATAATGTAATTATAATTATTATATTCAAATATACAAGACAATCAAGGTAACGTATCATTCTGACGTTTAGAATATTGTGGTACACTCAAAGGCAATGTTTATTATTTGAATTTTTATGAAACCATTTTAGAAACATGTTAGCTCCTAAACTATAATTAAGAATCATGTATAAGTATAGGAAACAAAGTCTGAATTATTAAAAAGGTGGGCGCCAAATCGATTTCTATTCATTAGAGAAACCACAGTGTTTTAACTGCTTTAGCTGGCACCAGTAATTACCAGTAGCTGGCATGCAAATGTGCCACCTACTTGTTCATTATTGAACACGTCCACTGCGTAACAGGCCGATAATGGCCTGATGCGGTACTTAAGCTGGTGCGGACTAAGAAAACTATGTCCCTCTCGTGATTATCTCAAGTGTATACATTATGTTTCCACAATTATTATAGCATTTTAATCTAACCTAGTGCTGGTGGGTCTATAAAGACCTGCCACGCACTGTCGGAAATATCATTGGGGGCGCATTTTGGCCCGCCGCACCAGATGAAGTATTATGATTTTACTTGCCGCAGTAAACGTGTTAAAGAATCTGGTGTCGGTGTAAAGCTTTTGTCTTTATCTGTGACACCGCAGATAAATAAAAGCCTGTAGATATTGATAATGCCGCACCTCTGTTACACAACGCTCACTACACACGTGCGTTTCGACAGCGCGTTTGTTGTTGGTGACAGCTAGTGATGTTACACAGCTTATCGATATGTAATATTCTATTAAAGCAAAATGAAACATTGGGCGATAAAAATTTAAACGGCAGATGGCGTAAAACTAACATGGGTTAATTTTTTTCTAAGTACTTTTTAGTATATTATCGCTAGTTTTTCTTGAAAGTATCTATAATTGTTCCTTACCCTAAGCTTTGTAAATTAAGTTCAAATTTAAAATGTTAAAGTAAATTAAAATATCGATAATTTAGTGTCTCATCACTAGAAAATCGTAATGTCTGGGCGCGGCCGTTCGCCTTGCAGTCACATATATGCCCTGACACATGCGTTTTAGTACCGTCGCCATATTTGTTCATAAACCGTGTAAGTATTAATAATTATTGCAGAATTCTCACTTACCTCTAAGTGAATTGTTTGTACTGACACTTCGTAGAGCTTTCGTAGCGCGTAGCACGAAAAAAATCGCATAAAATATTAATTATTAACGTTGAAGTTTAGAAGCCTTTAATGTTTGTATAATCAAATTTTAAAAAATATTCTACGAACATTATAAATATTATAAAAACAAATGGATTGATATTTGTTAAAATTTGGAGCCTATACGGCTGAACGGCTGAACTGTTGATAAAATTCGGCGTAGATATGCTAGTCTGGAAGAACACATAGGCTACTCACTTTTTTTTAATTCACTCGGACGGAGTCGGGTGCGAAAGCTAGTATACCTTAATTCTAAATTTGTCTAGATCTCTAAATCATTCGGTAAAATACAAGATTTTTTAATACATTTAAAATAATGTTATTACGATAAAAGCAAATTTGTTATTACAAATTTTCTTTTTGACCGACTTCCCAAAAGAAGGAGGTACTAAATTCGTCTGTATGCTTTTTTTTTACTTTTTTACGTGTGTTACGGCATAATTACAATATTTTATTACATTCTTCAGTATTTTGATAAATGTAAATGTAATGACATTTGACTTATTAAGTCGAAAAGCTCAGGTTATAAATGTATGTGCTTGATTTCGTTAAAACATAAATTGTATACATTAATTGTTACACTTGCAAAAGGCGTACTCAAGGTGATAATTAAAAATACAATAAAAAAGTTCGTGGGTGACAAATTAAATTATTTAAAATTAACAGTGTCCTACGCATTAATTTTTTATCTGTCAAAATTTGCATAGACACCATTAATAACCATGCAACTCTAACCATTGCAAATTGCTTTGTTCTTTTACGAAGTCATATTTTATCTATGACCTTTCTGTCATTTTAGATAACCTTAGATAAGTAATACATTTTGGAGGGAATATTTATTATTTTTTAGGTTGACTTCAAAAGTTCTTAAGACGTCTATGGAAAAAAGTTGGCTGTATGAAGTGTATACCTTTGCCTTTCAGTCACAAAAACAAAATACATTTTCCTTGAACGTTTTTTTTAATCTGTAATTTAGTTCTCATGACATTTTTTTTTAATTTCTACATTTGTATAATGCTGGCCGTATTTTTATTTATCTGTTGTTAAACCCCATTTGGGGAGATAATTGTTTCGCGCCATTTTTGTATAGTGTTAATTAAAGTTTGCTTATTTTAAAAAGGGCTTTGTTACACATATTTCTTGTATTTAATTACGTTTATGGTTGTTGGCATGTAATTTAAGACACAATCATTATTTTTAATGGTGTTGTAATAAAATAAGAAAGTGTAACATTAGTAATCGATGCCAGAATCAATAAAATTTATTACTTATTTTTTTTAAATAAGAGATGAAATTTTACTATTGGATAGTAACAAGGGAAAAATAAACATAATAATTCGATATCAAAATTTTGCAGCAAACTTTTGAAATAAAAAAAGGAATGCTACGCTTTAATTTTGGCGGGAAAATGGACATCATATGATTATCATGGTCTGAATACTTTCTATAAATAATAAACAAATAAAAAAATAAATTCTTTTATTTAACAATAAACTTGTTACAAAGAATTGACCCAGGGTCCTCGCAATCGGCACAGCCTGTATTGTGAAGACCCACCATAGCGGAATAATTAAAATACTATAACTACATCAATTTAGATTGAACAAAATAGGCAGGATTTTGTGCTTATTTGATGCCATTTTTTTTTTGATTCCAACTAATAAGCTGTCATTCTCAACCTTTCCAATAACACAGAATGTAAGTGTAACAAAATACTTATACAATTAAATAAACGTGTCATTTTTGCGAACCGTACTCTAAACTCACTTATTACATGGCAGTTAACTATTAATACTGAATATAGTAACGGTTACGACTCGGATCTGACCGATAAAGTGTAATTACGTGTAACTATGTGTAACACTGGCCTCTTACAGAACATACTGGATTAAATCCATAGCGGAATATGGATCCTTATTATTAAATCCTAGGATACCAATGGATATTACGAATTATTCGACTTATTAAATACATCGAAAAATCCATTAAAAAGTCACATTCTTTCTTTCTTGCTTTCTAAATAACTAGACGTTGCTCGACTTCGTCTGCATGAAATTAAAATAATAAAAAAGTATAGCCTACTCATAACGTAACTTATTAACGGTGAAAGAATTTTTTGAAATCGGTCCAGTAGTTTTAAAAATACAATAATTTCCGCTTTATAACATTAGTATAAACAAGAATTATTGCGATTGGCTACAAAGGTAGGGAAAGACTGAAGAAAGTATTTATGATTTGTATGAAAAGGAGATATACGTAAGCAGATATTGAATTTGAATTAAAGCTTACCATTATTCGACGGAGGAGGGGACGCACAGAAAAAGGATACGCACCCTATGTCTCTATAATGTGTCTTTACGTGTCTTGTCCTAACCCTCTGTAATAGCTTGTTTATAATTAACTTACGTTTCTCATGACCCATTTAGAAGTCATCAACCAACCTCAGCCAATAAGTTAATAAGATTAAAAACTAAACATCTATTTATACAATACATAAATGAAAAAGATACTAACACATAGATTAAGTACTGGAAAATGAACCATAACACAAGGTAGTTAGGTATGTTTTTGAATGAAGGTATGACAAAGGGTGGTTCACCGCTTAATACTGGGTAGGAAGGCTTTATTGGATTGCAAAGGCGCCTGCCTTTTAATGCTTCATGTAGACTAGTTGTGCAATATTGCACGTTGTAGAACATAAGTGTAAAATGTGAATACTTAAAATAGTTTACCCAGATTGGCACAACATAAACAAGAACATACTTTTTAACATAGTTATAAAATCAAAGTTTAATAGCGTGACAATATAGCCTAAAGCGTGACGTATGTGTATGCCTTTTTATTAAAGAAACGATTATCAAAGAATACATGCAGTGATGGCTGACATCCTACGCCACGAAGTAGTGTGTGTTTAAGCTTTATTATATTAAAGTAACTAGCTGTTCTCGTGCTATTTCATCAACATAAAATTATTTTATTGTTTACATGTGTCAAATTGTCAATCGCAAATGTCAAAATAACATGACATGACAAAACTTGGCAATTTTGCTTCCTTGATGTTGGCAGCAGCTTATGGTCTCTTCCCCACATTAAGTTTCCCCTAAGTTTAATGACGTGAAAATATATAGCCTAAAGCGTGACGTAAGTGTAGGGCTTTTTAATAAAAAAAAATATTAAAAAATATGCTGTAATTGCTGACATCTTAGGCAACAAAGAAGTGTGTGTTTACGCTTTATTATAATAGTATAGAGTATAGATATACAAGAGCTTATCAACCATGTTAACGTATGCGTTATATTTCGTTGCAAAGCTCACATGACTATATAAAGTAAGAGAATAGTTGTTCAAAAGGCCCTGATATCAACTGCAGTGGCCTCAAGCTCGGCAGCGAACAGAAAGTGACATTGTAAAAGCGTCCAAGAGTTCACTTGTCGATAATGCGAAAAAACCAGTATGTGGCCACATACGCTGTACTTAGGCTGACCATGATTTTGGTAAATCTAGGACTTACCCTTATTTTAATGCAAGAATAAAAGTAAAAGGAGTTTTGGTGTAAATGTTATATGATATATCTTCAATCTATATACAAAGGGACCGTTCAGGTAACGTTTAGGTAACTCAAAGTTCTGCAGAAAATATTATATACATACCTTTTAGAATCATCTTACGTTACAGATTTATATTTTTAGATGGATCGCGTCATATGACAGAGAAAGCATACCGTTTATCTCTTATTTAGTGGACGTATTGTTACTAATTATTAACATTTGTAGAGTACTAACTGTTACTAGAGACTTCGTCCGCATGGAATTGAAAAATAGAAAAATATAGCTTACGTTTCGGAGTAAAAATTTTGGTAATCAGATGAGTAGTTTTTAAGTTATTACATTATTAATACATACAAAATTAAGATTTTTTCTCTTCATAATATTAGTATTGAAATTTAAATGTTACAAATCAATCATCTGATAATAGTCTGCATTAATTTTCGTTCCACGACGATCTGTTATAGATGTGTTGCCTGGTCACCCTAGTGGTATAGCGTACATGTTCCACATATACATGCCTCGTACTCATATGGCCACACAGGGCGACAACGCACCGAAACCGTGTCATGGTCTTCAACTGATTTTTAAAAAAGAAATATCTTCATATTGACTGTATGACTTTCAGTTACAACCCTGTCAAACTCACTTCTTATAAGCTCGCCTATAACACCTACGGTAATTTAAATTCGTTTACTTCGACAAGGTACTATGTTGTGTTCACGCTTTACATAT
The DNA here is from genome assembly GCF_000836215.1 of Papilio polytes. Taxonomy (NCBI): domain Eukaryota; kingdom Metazoa; phylum Arthropoda; class Insecta; order Lepidoptera; family Papilionidae; genus Papilio; species Papilio polytes. Next base: position 1,178,326 of record NW_013525369.1, on the reverse strand, counting down.
AAATCAAAAACGAGCTTATAATTACGGTTCTGTTTTTGATATGGGCAGGGTTAACTGGTGGTTATTGTTTTTAATTGCTCACAGAGGGGACCTTGGTTTGTTTTTTGAAAAGGAAGTTCTACAAATTCTGATTTTGCTCCCTCTATGACCTTTATGTTACGGATAATTTGGGACGTTTAACAACTTAAAGATCTAAAGATCTTCCACTTTAGATTTTTTAATAATTTTTAATACTTTTATTTGTCTTTTGTCTTGATTTAGCTAAGTAATAGTCTTTTTTTAATGCCTCAATCCAGATTATTTATGAAAATAGTTGTTTTGTGAAATACCCAAATTGACAGTGTACCTGCAACATGTTTTATGACTTATTTTGTTTAATCAAAGTAATGCCGAAATATTTATAACATTTATTCGTTCATTTATTATTCGGTTAATTTACGATGTGCCCGCGCCTTGCGGATGTCGTTAAATTAATTGCTTTTTAGTGGATTTTATTTTACTCGCCTTCGAAATTTGAAGTCGGTTTTTAATTATTGATGAATATATCTTTATTGTCTTTCAAGCTTTTTTGTTTCGAACTTCTTTTGTTATCTTTAACTTTGATTGCTCTTTTCTGTTATTTTTTTTTTGTTTTGATTTTCTTTTGTTTTTATTTTCACTTTTTGCATATTCATTTATCTTGTAATTCAATAAAATGGAATACTTTACTAACATATTGGATGCTTTGGTAGTCCACACTAATATAACAAAGAGAAAGATTTGTTTTTTTCTATGTATTGAAATTACTCAAAAACTACTGGGCCGATTTCCAAAATCCTTTCACTATTAAAAAACTACGTTATCAGTGAATATGCTGTTTTTTGTTTCATGCGGGCGAAGTCACTAGCAACAGCTAATAGTAGCATATCTAAAAATGTATTTAACATTGAATTAATATTCAACCAACTTTTTAATTGGACCTCTTCTAAGGATTTTATGTATTTACCTTTTTTATGTTTTTAACTAGCTTACCACCATGTATAGCTTACTCTATCTTACTAATAATATAAATGCGAAAGTTTAGATGGATGTGTATTAGTGTTTTCTGCCTAAACTGCTAAAAAGAATCTCGATGAAATGTAACATAGATGTAGAGGTTAGTCTGGTAGAACACATAGGCTACTTACTTTTTTAATTTCACGCGGATGAAGTCGCGGGATAAGACTAATGGAACATTTTTAACACTATTGAAGTTAAAAACAGAAGTTAATGGAAAAACTATGTCAATGTTAAAATAATGTTCCTCATTGCTGTATTAAGATCTTATATCAGGTAAATAACGCGGAAACTATTTACTAAATTTAATTAAATATATGATAAACATTAAGATGTAATTGATATCAAACGAGGACGTTGTATAAAATTGTTTATGGCCTAATATTGACAAATGACGTCATAGCATTGTATGGTAATTGTCTATGGATTTAATTTGAACTGATTTATGATTGCGAATGAGTTAGATATAAGGTTGAGTTAGATAAGCTACAAGCTTTCGCTCGCGACTCTGTCTGCGCAGAATCTAAAGGGTAAAAAGTACCCCATGATATTAGAGGTTATCTATACCTGTGACAAATTTCAATAAGATATTTTTATCCGTGGAAGTGTTATTGAATATATAAGAGAATCAAGGGTATTCCACAGGAAATGTCCATATTTCCGTGATTCTAAGTAGCCTATTTCTTCTTTAAGAAGGAGTTTTACGTATATTCAAAATTACACCGAGATCCGTTCAGCCGTCGTTTAGACAGTAAATTCCAACAAATATCCTAAACATTCGCAATTATAATATTAGTAAGATAAAAATAGTCTTATATCTCGGTAGCAGGGTAGAGGACATACGTTGGGGTAGCAATCATATGCCCAGGGAAGGGATTTACCAATGTTAGTGTAAGTATGGAAATGGTAAATGTTTGCGTCACAACAAAATTAGCTAGTATTGAATACTAGCTGTTCCCATGCGACTTCATCCGCATAAAATTATAAAAAATCCATTTTATTGTTCATATTTGTCAAATTACCAATTACAAATGTCAAAATGACATGACATTATGACAAACCATGGCAACCTTGGTTCCTTGATGTTGGCAACAACTTATGGTCTCTATCCCACATTAGGATTTTTATCCAAAATATTTACCCCTAAGTTTAACGGCGTGAAAACATATAGCCTAAAGCGTGACGTAAGTGTAGGGCTTTCTATTAAAAAAAGAATTATTATGCTGTGATTGCTGACATCTTAGGCAACGAAGAAGTGTGTGTTTATGCTTTATTATATGAGTTCAGTCGACAATTAACCGACCTTGATGAGAAGGCTTAGAGAAGGCACCATTTGTCAGTTCAAGAATGGTCGCCCTAATTTAGTGATGTGTTC
>NW_013525369.1:1166731-1174912 GCF_000836215.1 Papilio polytes | reverse complement strand
TGGCACTAGCTGTTGCCCGCGACTATGCCCGTGTGAAAAAATACTAACAATATAGCCTATGTTACTCAGTGATAACATAGCTTTTTAATGTAGTAAGATTTTTTGAAATCGGCTCAGTAGGTCTTATGTGAATCGAGTACATACAAAAATAAAAATCTTTCCTCTTTATAATATTAGTGTAGACGTAGAGCATCGTCTTGAAGGACATGTAGGCTGCTTACTTTGGTTTTTGTTATTTCTACGCGGAAAGAGTCGCGAGCAAAAACTAGTGGTTTATATACGTCATTCTGCGTTTCAATGATGAGTGTGGTGCCGGAGGCCTAATTTTAGTCCCTTTCCCTTTCCACACTTTTCTGAAGACGAAAGGATGGGAAGAAAAAGTGGATTTGACGGTGGAGAAGACGCATAGGAAGGGTGCCTCGTAAACATCTGCAATTGCAGATGTTTATGAGCAGCGGTCGCTTTCCATATCGGTGGATTAAGGTGGCCGCTTGCTTGTTTGCCACCTTACCTTATAAAAAAAATACGTCATATAAACTTGTATGCGGTGAACGGGACAAGGAGTTGGGACACTTCATACTAAGTACAATATTACTCCGGTATTCCGTTATCTCGGTTTCCTTTTGTAAATAGAACTACTGAAAACACATAAGATTGTTCTAGTTAATGTTTTTAAGATTAGATACCATTTGCTAAATTTGCATAAGATTAAATTTAATGTTGATATTTATTTTCAACCTTAGCACAAAGAGATAAGGTATATAAAGGAAACAAAATTATTGTTTACTCAGTTCGCGTACTGAACTATTGTCGCCGGCATTGGGGAAGGTCAAGTCTGCTTGTATGGTTTGCAGAAAAAATTACATATAAATAAATAAAATGATTAATAATTAATTATTCTGTATTTTACATATAAATTTTTAGGTTTATGTTGATATACTTGTTTGATGTAAATGTAACAATTTCTAAGAGCTTTCTATCTTTAAAAATTAAGTCAAACCAAAATAATTATTTGATATAAACATGCACTTGAGATTAGTTTCATAAACTAATTTTATTGAATCAACAAGCTTTCGCCCGCGACTCCGTCCCCGTGGGATTAGAAAAAACAAAATTAGTTTACGTGTTTTTCAGACATATACATTTATGCCAAATTTTCACGAGATTCGTCCAATCGTTCGTACAAACTCTAACAAATATAAATCCACCCGTCCATCCAAACATGCACATTTATAACTGTAGTCAAAAGTAAGATAATATCTTCATTGAACTTTGTTTTTTTAATGCATTTTTTTTTATTGTTTTTTTTTGCTGTCTGTACATTTATCTTTCACCGGTAGCGTATCCGCGGAGGTCATGTGCGCGGGAAGCGAACTGTCACTTTGTATGCCAATGGCGGTCGCACGTGATCAAAATTTACGGCCCTTATATTCTTCGTAGTCTTATAAACATGCACAATAGATATCATACATACGTTTGACGTAAAGAGGTAGGCATGGATTACAGATTTTCATTTGGCGTAATCAGTCAAGATTCTTTCAATTATTCACTTTTTAAGAGACTCTTTTGATAAAAAAAAACTATTTAAGAACGGCCTAACCTTACATATGACAGCGACTTCGTACCCGTTGCAGGACCATCTACAGAGCAAACACTTATTTTGCTTTCTTCGGTTGCGTCGCGCCTAGCATCAAGTAATGTAGACGAATTGGACTGAGTTTAAGCCGTCAAGAAAGTTTTAACGCTGTTTTTAATTTGCAACTATATCAATTTTACATATTTGTACGTGTTACTGATCTATTATATTCAAAACCAGTTGCATTTAGCTGCAATCAGTGTCTTTTAATGATTACTTAAATAGTTCTATGGACTGCCGTGAACGGTCGTGGACGTCTCCTTGCACCAATGGGCAAAGGGAGGGTCGACAGCTCGTGAAGCGGGTTACCAATAAAAGATTTAAGCAGCAAAGAATATATTAACTAAATCTACACTAAGGGACTATAACTTATTAGTCTGAGTTCATCGGTAGTTACGAGAATACTTTGGTTTCCTTAACAAACAGACCTAGATATAAAGTCTTTGTTTTTATTTACAGTAAATAATTCTATTTTATCTATGTTTACTCCATCGCGTCTATGGTTTCCTGTTTCCGTGTTATGCAAAACGATTACAATTCTATTATTACTGTGGACCTTCGAGATTTCTTATCTATGCATCATTTATCATTTGCACAATTTATTATCTGTCCCATAAACTATAGACAATATGAACCGACATTTTGATGATGTTTATTACTGGCTGCTTTGGAAATAATAATTAACTATTTATGTATCTATACATATTATAAAATTGGAGTATCTGTATGTAATATCGAATCAAATATATATTTCGTGAACATGTGTTAGCGTTGTAATGAAAAATATTGTCTGTCCGTCTGTTTCGGGTAATCTCAGACACGATTGTACCGATTTTTATGAAATTTTAACGGGAACTGGTATGTTCGGAAATATTACAGTCATTGTTTTGAAGAAGTCACTGGAAAAAGCTAGTATATCAATGTAGAAACTGCAGACAAAGATATATTGAGAATGCATGCGATTGCTTCCGCTAATCGTTTCCCAGTTCCACATGAATGCAGTAAAGTAGTTAAGCTAATTATAGGTGTCCTAGGTCACATGTCCGGAACCTTGACGCGTGTGTTTGTCGCGTTTCTAATCAACTAATGAGATAATATACAATATGTATACTCGTGTAATGATTAAAGAGGAAATAAACGTTCTATTAAAATGATTTTCTGTGTTTCATTTAAATTTCGAATACGTTTTTTTTAAATTGTGTTTTAAACCAGAGATAAGTAAACTAAATAGTCTTACTTTATCTATGGATGTTAACCTTTTAATTACGAAAAATACATTTAAGTATTTTCGGATTTTAGACTTATTTTGAAATTCTTTCAGATTAATATTACAGTAATCGTTATTATTCTTAAGAAATGATGTTGATACAAATCACAGATACTGGCGACTTTTGTTGACGAATTGTAAAATACGTTTATTTATGTCGAAATAACGCCCTAAATGTTAAAACCACAATGTATGTAACCTGTTCGTAAGGCGAAGGTTGTCGTTGACTATGTCAATCGTTTTCACGAATAACTTTTTTATCTGTATAACCTTAAATGTATCGAAATACACACGTATAATAGTTATAATTGTGACATGCATTTGCGGTATATAGTTCAACGCGATACATCTGGATAATAGAAAAGTTACAGTAATACGTAATTAACAGCAATCAAGCTTGGACGATGTTTTTTTTTTATATCATAAGGTGTCAAACGAGCAAGAAGCCACACAGAAGACAGGCGTCAAATGGAAACAATTCCGTGTTATGTCTGATGCGTGTGGTGCCGGAGGCCTGATTTAAGTCCCTTTCTCTTTACCACCCTTTTCTTATAAGGAGAGGATGGGAACGGGACGTCGATTTAACGGTAGAGGAGATGCATAGGAAGGAGAAATATCTTCTTTATGTGCGTCTCCTCCTTCGTCGAATAAGGGTAGGCAACGCATCTGCAATTGCGGATGTCTATGGGCAGCGGTCGCTTCGCCATTTTGGCGGATTCAGGTGGCCGCTTGCTCGTTTGCCACCTTATGTTATAAAAAAAAGGTTATTAGTTAGGTAACCTCGCAGTAAAAGGGTAGGGCAATCGCCACTATAACTACGACCATGTATCAAATTGTTTCAGTGGAAACTCACGGCCAAAGTATTGGATTTTCCAACATGAAGTGTATTTTATTTTGTTATGGTGTCCTTCCCGTCATATAATTTGGCCGCGTCATAACATGAATGTTGCATAAGTTGGTTGTTTTGACAGATCGTCACGTTTCAATGTTGCCAATCCGAGCATCTTAAGAGCATTATCACGAATTATATTAAAGAAACCGGATAGCTAAATCTCCAGTCATAAATCTTGGCTAACTACTGTCTATTGTTTGTTCTTTCACTGCGTTTAATGAAGTGTTTTAATTTTCAAGTTGTTGTTAATAAAAGATTTATTATGTTTTGTGACAATATAATTATAAACCTTTAGGTTATCAATTTTTAAAATTGTTTCATAATGTAATTACTATTTATAGTTTAAGTTTACATTTAGTTTAGTTTATGTGTACTTTAGGGGAAGTTTGAAAGTAGCGCCAGTGGTAGAGAAATTGAGAAGCAAGAGGTTAGCGTGGTATGGACATGTTAACGAGACGATGGGGACATAAACCAGAAAGTGTAAGATTGAATGATGGCTACAAAGGTAGAGGAAGACCGAAGAAAGTAGTGATGGATTGTGTGAAAGAGGATATGCTTAAGATAGGAGTGGATTCAAATATGACGGCTGATAGAGAGGTATGGAAGAGCATAAACTCTGTCTACCCTCCGTAAGGGATAAGAGCAAGTTAATCAGCTTTAGTTTGTTAATAGTAAAATTATTCAAATTACGTTTTACAGTATTTTAAGTTAGTATTAACTAATTTTAGTATTGTCTGAATTTAATACGTGGAAACTTTGAATTAACAGAAATAACTGATTCGTATTAGCAGTTTTCTTTAAAATTGTTGCGTCATTCCGCCTCACCATTATAGAGAAAAGCGGGCACCTTTGACTAAAACTAAACTAAAAAACATTCGACAATCACGCAAAAGTTGTCGATTGTTTCACAGCCAATTCAACTGTTTTGTTGCACCTAAAATCGAGTAGTGTGCGCACCTTCATATGAGGTCATAGGAATCATAGCGAGACTTAACACTCGTGAAGTAGTTTAGGTGTGCCCACGCTATTATTGATAGGGTCGTGGATATTGTCAATGTATTTTGGTTATGTCCAGTACAAAATACATGTTCACCGTGACACAATCGGAACGAATTTAGATCTCTATCAAAATACCTCAGGTGGATAAATCCATTGTCGTTTTATTAAGAGATTAATGTATTTTTTAATGTCAAATAGACAATGCCCTTGCTTTGTATTAAGGGCCTATAAACCTTACTAATATTATAAATGCGAAAGTTTAGATGGATGTTTGTTTGTATTGCTGAACGGATCTCGATGAATGGCATAGATGTAGAGGACATTCTGGAAGAACACATACTTTTTTAAATTAAGGGCGGTCTCGGGCGAAAGCTAGTTAATATAGCCTTACACATGGGCGTTGCCAGTGGCAGGAAGTTTTAGACACTTTAAAAATTCTTATAATACGCTTTTTAATTATTTTTGGTAAATTCGGTTACCTTATGTAATCCCTTTTTTGGTTATGACCCGATAATTCAATTGTCGGCTTCGTTTTTATTTAATTTAATTTATGAATGATTTATGTTTGCACTTTGGCAGTGTAGCGAAAACTGTAAAATTATAATAAATTACCGAATTAAGAAGCGGCGCGATTCAACCATTTTATTGGCAGAATGTATTTCGAGAAACGTTTTATTTCTTAGTAATAATTCATTATCAATGTTAATTGCTTGTATGTAATATTCGGTCAATATTTATATAGCGGTGCTGTTAATTGATCAAAGGAGGTTTTATGTGACCTTTTTGAAAGCGCACAGGGTCGCCAACTTTACGAAATAAATACAGATAGTTGGGCATTTGACCCGGTGCGGCATACAATCATGAGCGACCCTGTATCAATATTAAAAAGTGACACTTTCTTGTCGGACAGTATTTGTCTAATCTTGTATTTTTTTTTAATATTTCCTGACAAAACAACACTGTTTTTTCACCGGGTTAGTTAATTTTGTCGCACTATATCATGAGTTCATTTTAAATTGATGCAAAAATCGGAGTTCACAGACTATTTGAATGTAAAGTTTACAAGGGTTGTCGCAAAAGAAAATGTTGTCGAAAATGCTGTTAATACTGTGGATATGGACTTAACTTGCATTGACACATATTGTTGTCTTTATTTTATCAAAGGGAATGTAAGGGACGACATTATGTAGACTTCTATACAGTGTTTCTATGATTATAGGGTTGTCAACATTTATAAAGTATTTTCAAGTCAGTTGAATGTATGGTACAAGTCGAATGTCCCGAACTAGTTTAAGCTTTGTTCCGTACTTCCGCTGTGGCTTATCATTTGGGCCAGACAATCCTTACATGCGAGCAAGTCGTAAGTTCTTGGCCTTATTATATTTTGGCATTGAAAGTATCGCGATTGGATACATGAGTGACGCGCCGGGTCGTTTGGGGACCAGCAGATGAATTAATGTGAGAGTATGTACCTACTCTACGTATTAACTGTGGGTTTACACTGCCGAAACCCTTGCATACATAGTTTCACGAAAGAAGAAACTTTCTGCGTTTTTGTTTTCTTTGGTACTTCTACTATATGTAAAAACAAACTATTTAGGTCTCTTTATTCGAGAGTGTTATGTAAGAAGAAAAGGAAATACTTGATTATAATATTCAGGGGCGGTCTAATACTTTAGAAATAGTGTCTTTGAAGAGGAGGGAGATTATAATAAAAAAAATCGTAAACGTTTTTAATTATTTTTGTCGCACTCAGGGTCACTCGTATACTCATTTCGAAATTAGTTAATGAGTATATTAGAGGAAGGTTGACAGTAGCCCCAGTAGTTGAGAAGATAAGGAGCAAAAGGTTAGAGTAGTATGGGCATGTTATGAGAAGGGATGAATCGCGTGTAACAAGAAGGATGTTAGTTATGAATGTGGAGGGGTACATCGGTAGAGGTAGACCTAGAAAGAGATGGATGGATTGCGTGAATGGTGACATGATCAAGAAGGGAGTGATGGCTGAGATGACGGATGATAGAATGCTTTGGAGGACGAAAACCCGGCGCGCCGACCCTACGGGAGTAGGATAAGGCAGGGGAGATGATGATGACTCAGGGTCACTAATGGTTATTTAGCAGTCAATTCGTATAGATTTGTCAGAATAAATCACACTATAGAACTCATTTGGTAACTAAGAGAATAGCATTTAATTTTTAAACATAGTATAACGTGACAAACAAGCTGCCAATGTATTCGCCAAAATAGCGAAACCATTGCTGCCCATACACATCCATGTTTGCAGATGCGTTGACTTCTAATAACAGTGGATAGCACAAAGATATTTCACCTTTCTATGTATCTCCCTCCACTTCTTCCCCTTCTCAGGCTTTCTTTGTACGAAAATGGTGGAAAGCGGTATTTGAATTTCTTTAATTTATGATCAATGTCGTAAAATGATTATTAAAACAGCATACATTTAATTGATAAAAACATGACCTTATTTCCTTCCGCTCTCGGCATTGGCGTCTTAAATGGCGATACATACAACAGAACGCATAGAATATAACATATTACATCTTATTGCCTTACAATAAAGACTATTTTTATATAAATGTACACTTTTGAGGTGCAAAATAAAGTTTGTATTACCTTTTTCCGCGGGCACCATATGATTGCCGTTTATAGTATGTTTATTTATTTTCTAAGGTTATTGGTAAGCTTTGAATTACAATTATTTACACGACAAATGATTCATCAATTTGTCCTTATCCCTTACGGAGGGTCGGCACAGTATTTGCTCTTCCATACATCTCTATCAGTCGTCATATCTGAATCCACTCCTTTCTTAAGCATATCCTCTTTCACACAATCCATCCGTACTTTCTTAGGTCTTCCTCTCCCTTTGCCATCCAAATTCATTCTTAAAGCTTTCTGGTTTATGTTCCCATCGTCTCGCATGACATGTCCATACCACGTTTACCTCTAGCTTCTTATTTTCTCCACCACTGGCGCTACTTTCAAACTTCCTCTAATATACACATTCTTATCCAGAATTGATTTAACTAATTGTGTGATAGTTTAGTCAAAGGTGTAAGTTTTTTGATTAATTTTCTGTTCTAATAAAGAAATTAAGTAAAACGTCAAATGTATTGCATATTGACAATTAAACTGTTTAACTTTTTTAGGTGTTTTGTGAAAATTGTGGGATGAAATGAAGATATTGAAAGATCATTTATGATGAAACCAGTTACTTGAATAAAAAAAAAAAGAGTTTCAGTCGAATTTCAATAACGTGACCATTACGCTAACAGCTAGTTAGCATGCAATATTGTACACGAAATGCTGTTCAAATAAAGTCGTCACTTTTCATTATTAAATTTTTAAAATCTTATAAGATTAAAT
>NW_013525369.1:1163017-1166058 GCF_000836215.1 Papilio polytes | reverse complement strand
TGTACTATGAAGCATAACGTAAGTCAATAAAAAGACATCGAAATATAATTTTACTTTAGTTGACAATAACAAGTAAATTGTTTCTGAGGTGAAACAAAGAATACACTTGAAACAAGGCAAATTTAAAATCGCTTAATAATTTAAATAATAACCGTTTTAGCGACAACCCTATTCGCGAAGTTAGTAAGCCTACAATGTCGTCAGATCGAGGTTTAAATGTTAATTTCAGGGTTTGGCGAAATTGACATTTTCTGTTCTTTGACGGAAATGTAGCTAATACTTTGTCCCATGGTGACAAAAGCGTACATTATCTCTGGTTATTTGATACTATTTAACTAAAAGTAACAAAAAGAAACACTAATTTAAGAAATATAACAACGTTCATCTTTAAAAAAATTAGAATAACTTTTTTTCTTGAAATACAATACCTGGTCTTAAAACTTTTCATTTACAAAACATTTAATAATTGATTTAAAATATTATTTCATTTATTTAGGATATATATTAGTTCCACAAACATCTGGCTCGATAAAATGGCCGCTTTTTTCACAGTTACGTCTGTCAGAAAATATACTGTGAAAAAACAAAAAAAAAACAAATCTTATAACGTAGTAAATAAACTTGAGGTAGTGTTATAAACAAGATTGTAAAGAATAAAGATATTGTCGTGTTATCTTGTACAATGGCGTTGTCGCGAGTCGATTTTTTCGCGCCGATTATCTTGTGTTTTAAATTTTAGGCTAAGGTCACAACGGCGTTCTGCCAGCCGGGATTGTAAAGAATAAATTGCCTTTTTACAGAACTTTTAATACACATTTTATTATTTATTAAAATAAGATACGTCGATATGTTATAGTAATATTTAATTATTTTTAGTGAGTAATAATATAAGTGTGTTTATTATACAATGCATTTTTTTATTCCTATAAAATCAAGGTTATCCAAATTAAAAATGACCATTTGTAAATTAAAATTTTACAAACATTATTAAAAATATGCTTACTTGACTAAACATAAAATTGTAAACATTTATTGCTCATTTCCAAGTGGTTTTTCCTATCAGGTCTAGTTCCGGAACCTATTACCGCTGTTTAGTATTCGCGAAGCTTCAATGCCAATGGGCAAAGGTCAAACGATGTCGACTATTCCTGTCAAAACATTATGGACAGAGCAAAGACCATAATTTATACGACTCACAAATAACCTCTATAGCTAAACCAACATATTAAAAAGAAACATTTCAACAAATTGGAAATAGTTAATTAAAATTTAAAACATTCAAATGCAAACGCAAAGTATGAACATTAAAAACAAAAGCAGTTAAAAAAATAATAAACATTAATATTCAAAAGTTAAAAGAACTGATCAAAGCATTCGATAAAATCAGGCAACCGATAAAAGCAAACATAAAAATGAGTATTAACCAAACAATGACATTATAGTATTTGCGCGGGAAATAATGATACAACGGTCACGCGAGATCATAGCCATAAACAATGCGGTTGCATAGATAGCAGGAAGAATTTTTATTTGACACTCTGTAAGAAATCTTGATTTACTGCTATAAAATACATTTTCCTCTTTACATTAACTTGATCTTACCACATTTGTGTATCATGAGAACATGAAACATCAAGAAATCAAGAACATGTCATATACATGTTCTTGTTCATAAGTTTTGGCAGTTGTAAGCTTTCTTAATAAGGAACTTGTAAAGATGTAGTTATTTCGGAATTGTTAAAATATTAATTTACAGTTTTTTGACCCCTGGTAAATTATAAAAATTCAACAGCTAATTTTCTATCGCTTAATAAAGAGTAAGGTTATTCGTCAACAGATGGCGTTGTCCAGATAATATTAAGATCACACGTGATCACGTGAGATCAAATGAAGAACTCAATATTACTTTAGTCAAGGTCGTTCTCTGTTTTTTATTTGTTATTGTAGATTCTCCTTATTTAGAATTGACTCTTCTTTAAAAAGATATATTTGAGTTTAAGTGACACCTTGATATAAACCTTAAATATTCATTTCATTAAATGGATCCAGTGAATTCATAAAAAAATAGAAATCAAGACTACTTCGGTTGGCAGTTTATTTAACAAAAAAAAACAATTTCAACAAAAAAATTTGCCCCGGGTGAGGATCGAACTCACGACCTTAAGATTATGAGACTTACGCGCTGCCTACTGCGCTACCGAGGCTATTGCGTAAACGAGTTTAAAAAGGCTTCAGGAATAGCAGTTGCGTTTTTTGGAAAAACCTGTTCAGATTGTTCTTTATTGAAATACTTTTAAAGTCTATTTTACTGCACATTTCTTAAGCCAGTATATTAATATTAATACTAGAATTAATTACTACATCTAGTACATTAAATTGAATAAACTTTCGTAAGTGTATTTTGTACTTTATTTAACTTAGTTGTTTTCTAAAGTATACATTTTCAAAGGCGGAATTAATCACTAATTGATTTAAACGTATCGGGAAATATGTTGTTATAAGGTTAATAAGTAAATTACGGCCAATCCAATATTAACTATACGAGGTACGGTAAAGCTTGTTAACTAAACTATTATCGGTTTTTTATTTCTTACAGTTAAATTCTACTCTGCTTATTTCCTAAAATCATAATTTCATATCTTTCAATCAACAGTAAGTTGTTAATTCAAGTAACAGTGGTAGTGCTCGCTTTAACATCTTAGCACTGCAGGGCCGGCACGTCCGGTGTAATACCACGACCACACAGAAGACAGGCGTGAAATGGAACCAATGCCGTGTTTCGTCTGATGAGTGTGGTGCCGGAGGCCTAATTTAAGTCCCTTTCTCTTTACCACCCTTTTCTTATAAGGAGAGGTTGGGAAGGGGAAGTGGATTTCACGGGGGAGGAGATGCATAGGAAGCGGAAATATTCTCTTTATGTGCGTCTCCTCCTCCGTCGTATAAGGGTAGGCAACGCATCTGCAGTTACGGATGTCTATGGGCAGCGGTCGCTTCGCCATTTTGGCGGTTTCAGGTGGCCGCTTGCTCGTTTGCCACCTTAT
>NW_013525369.1:1160302-1162987 GCF_000836215.1 Papilio polytes | reverse complement strand
TAAAAAATTCTTCATCTTACTGATATTATAAAAGCGAAAGTTTAGATGGATGTTTGTTAGTGTTTGTAGCCTAAACGGCTGAAGGGATTTCGATGAAATTTGGTATAGATGTAGGAGATAGTCTGGAAGAACACATAGACTACACTTAAATTCCACGCGGATGGAGTTGCAAGCGAAAGCTGGAAACAAATATTTTTAATTTTTTTAAAAAATCTTTACTCAATATTTAATATTTTCAAAGATGTAGATAATTTTTAAATTTGTAATATTTAATTGCTTGTTTGAAAAAGTTTTACTAATGTAGCAGTCGACCATCTTTACAGTAAACAGAAGACCTACAACTGACGCAACCTAATTACTCCTACAATCGTAGTTATATCAACGTTATATTACTTATGTTATAGTTAACATAAGGAAGCTACGATTTTGCGATAACTGGAACGTCGCAGATTTTCGCAGTTGTGCACAAGAGTTGATCAAGCTTTGGCACCTGGAGGGTCACATAGTCGTGGCCAAGTCAAGAGCTTGACAAAATATGTTAATATATTGACCAACCAGCTCAGGGAGGAGGGTCATGGGGGTGATCTGACGTTGGTTGTGCAACTAAACAGTTGAGACTGCGAAACAATCGACAATCGCACAACAGTTGTAGACAGTTTAGTCAAAGGTGTGCGCCAGCTCTACTTTGCCACTGACGATCTTGAAATCTAAGAACCTTATTGAATATTTGAATACCAAATTCATCTAATTTTCCTCGGTTACGGAATATCGCAGAAACAAACGTATCTCGATTTCTCTTTCCATCCGGGCAGATTATGCAAGAATGGGGTCATTGTCAATTGATACAGTTTTCAGTGATGACTTTTTTTGTGATTTTAATCGATGTTCGAATCAAATGAATTGAGCTTGCGCTTGCAAACGATTTGTTTGTATTTGTTAAGCAGCAAGGTCTATAGATAATAAATTCGTTCATAATATTACAGTATCTATACTTTTATAATAAAGCGTAAACACACACTTCTTTGTTCCCTAAGATGTCAGCAATCACAGCGTATTTTCGAATAACCCTTTTTTAAATAAAAAGCCCTACACTTACGTCACGCTTTAGGCTATATTTGCGCGCTGTTATACTTAGGGGTAAATATTTTGGATAAAAACTCTAATGTGGGAAAGAGACCATAAGTTGTTGCCAACATCAAGGAAGCAAGGTTGCCATGTTTTGACATTATGTCATGTCATTTTGACATTTGCAATTGATAATTTGACAAATGTGAACAATAAAATGATTTTTTTTTTGTAATTTTATGCGGATGAAATCGCATGGGAACAGCTAGTTTTTTAATAAAATAATTAGAACTCAAAATATGTAGCCAGTATCATATCAAATGGGACCTAATTGGAATGGCAATTGCGTAAAGAATAAAATCACAGTGTTAAAACGCGCTTTTATATAATTTACAGTTTTTTTTAATAGATTAAAACTAACCTAAATAAATGATGCAACTCTAATAAAGATAACTAAACGTTATAAATTAAGAAGAATAGAGTTTTATAATTCCCAAAGCTTATCGAAAAATTGCATCTAAACTATACTTTAAATTCCTTTTCCGTATCTTTTGTGCTTTCAATAAAATATCGAAATAGATTATGCAACTAAATATAAAAGTACACCATTTTATCTCTATAAAATATGATATCGATTTTTTATATTGGTATGGTTAAATCTTTGAATTTAAAGAGACAGGACTAATAGAGCGTACTCATAAAAATATGTAAATGTGTGTCTGTGCTATTTTCGGATTGGTTTAAGGTAATTCAAGAGTTTAAAATCATTGACAAAGAAACAATTGATCCTTCACAAGTCCAAAAACAAAGTAAAGTGATTTAAGTTGTAAACAAAGTAAAAGTTGCAGAATTTATTTAGTGTACACTTTGCTTAGTCCGTTCCTCTATT
Organism: Papilio polytes; assembly: GCF_000836215.1. NCBI lineage: Eukaryota > Metazoa > Arthropoda > Insecta > Lepidoptera > Papilionidae > Papilio > Papilio polytes. Next base: position 1,161,033 of record NW_013525369.1, on the reverse strand, counting down.
CTCAAAGTATACAATATATCGAGAAAAGTAATTACCGATCATTTTTAATTACATATTTACACTTTCTCGTTACACTTTAAATTATTTGTTACATAAAAATGCTTATTTGGTAAAGCGATCGATTGAAATAACTAATTATTGTGGAGCGTTAAGTAACTTTATAAATGTTAAGATATGATTTTTATTTATGATATTATGTACTTAATTTAGTAGTTTATAATCATGATTATTTTAAACAATAGGAAATTGATGTTTTCGTATAACATTTTCAGTGTGTAGTGAAGTTACATAACATACTCTACTCGTAGTATTAACAAACATTCGAGGAAGCCTTAATAAATAATTCGGGTTCACAAAAAATGTTCTAAAGTAGATTATTGTCGGTCTATTGTGTAACTAATTGGATTTGGATTATTATCCAACTGATATTCGACAGCCGACAACACCCGCGCGGGTAGACGAAATGTTATGTCACATTTTAATAGTACGAAGTAGCAATGTGCGATCACCTGATACCACCGACCTATTAAAATCATCACCAGCTCACTGTAAGTCGCCACTGAGAAGTTTCGAGCCTTTTTTTTCCAGAGGGGAATGCTTTATGCATACTCCGTGCCTCGAGGCAGGCACGAGAGTTATGTGGGATTCTTCCTTAAAAGGGCATACTCTCTAAACCCCTCTGTTCCCTCCTGGCCATCAAATGGGACGCCACGGGATCGCTTTCGCTTGCC
>NW_013525369.1:1156401-1158815 GCF_000836215.1 Papilio polytes | reverse complement strand
AATTCTAACATTTGTAATTCAAATCGGTCATATCTTTTACAATGAAAATCATTATTTACGTTTTGGTTCAACTTAAATTACGACAATCACGAATAGATCAAACTTACCTTCGGTTTCCACTGGCTATAAATTGTATATAATCATGTCATCCCTTTTACTTAAATTGAATAAACTGAGAAGGTAATAAATAAAATTATAGATCAGCAGAAAATGTGACATTTATATTCCCCTTCCTTCACTTTCATTTCTCAGAAATATAAGATGACTTAATTAAATGCGAATGTTTAGATGGATGGATGTGTGGATGGATGGATGGACAGTTGGATGTTTGTTTGAGTTTTTAGCCTAAACAGCTGAACTGATTTCAATGAAATTTCTACAGATGTAGAGGATAGTCTGGAAGAACACATAGGCTACTTTTGTTTTTTAATTCCACGCGGATGGAGCTGAGAGCCAACGCTAGTTTTATACTATATTCCAATATAAATAATACATGAATATTTAATTTTAAAAGCAACCACCTCATTAAGATCTATTGTTATTGTTTTACCGACATCAATATTAATTCTTTTGCCCGTTGTTTTAGCATTATAAATAAAGACAAATAAATCGTTTGATAAAATGCGGTTGCACGATTTCATTTAGAAGCTTCAGATAATTGTTCTGGAATGTTCGATATTGATTAAATAATATTTTTATTTTTATTAATAGCGTATTTTTCAAATCAAATGAAAAAGTTGCTAGAAATATGACATTAACTTGAAAGGTTATGAGAAAAATCACATGTTTTTACTGTTAATAAAGTACTTGTATTCGATACGTTACTTTTAAAATAATCCAGGGGTCTAGCAAGAAATTTTTTGAGAAAGTATTTGTAACGCCATCGACAAAATGTGTATGTGTTTGTTGGTATGTTACACCCAAATACACTGTCGATGTTATCATTTACGAGAGTCGTCCCTGAATTAACTGAGCTTGCCACCTTTAGACACATTTTTTACTAGCTCTAAGATTGCAATATGTATGATTGTATTTGTAGTTGATTTGAGTCCTATTAATTTAATACTTCTCGTAAATTATCATGCTGGACCCCTTACACTATTAAACTTAATAAAATGTTGCTTACTTTGACATTTAATACACCCCTGACTATTAAATAAATATTTGTGTGTTCAAAATTAATTCATAGTTTCTATATTATGAGAGCGTCGGTGGCTCAAGAGCGTCGGTGGCTCAGTGGTTTGAAACTTGACTTGTAATCTACAGGTCTTGGGTTCGAATCCCGCCACGTACCAATGTGATTTTCGATTTTTCATATGTACATAATTTATCCGACGTTCTTACGGTGAAGGAAAACATCGTGATGCAACCTGCACATATCGGCGAAGAAATTCAAAGATATGAGTGAAGTCAACCAACCCGCACTTGGCCAGCGTGGTTGACAATGGCCTAGTCACCCCATATTAGGGTAGGCTCCGAGCCCCTCGGTGGGGACGTATAGTGAGCTGGTGATGAATGAATGAATGATGAATATTATGAGATACTTTATCTACATCGTCTCGGACTAAAAACAATCATTCTAACGTTAATTAGCCAACTTGAGGAAAAGTAATTTCGGATGTTGTAATCACTTAGCATAGCTCACGGGTTAAGTTACTTAGACACTTGGCGTTAAGTAGATCTTCATTGTATATAATTGGCCACTTAACATCTTTACCGTGATGTACGAATTTTGACTTAATTACCACTTAATTTGTATTTTAATAAGATAAATTCAGGGAAGCTTATTTAAGTTAAATGTAAAACTGCTATTAGAATTGTTCAGGTTTTTTAATAATGTAGTTTTTTTTACGTAAAACAGATTTCCGTTCCTATTTACGCCTTTACATTTAGTTAGGCTTATTTTTTTAATTGTAATTAAAATTGAAATAAGTAAATAAAACTGAAAATGGTCATAGAGTTTTCTTTAGTTTACATACCAGAAACAAGTGAATGACTCCTGTTAAGTCAACGTTTTGTTGATGCGTGAAGTACGTTGAAATTATCACGAAGATTCAAACGTACGAGTATATCTAGTAATTATTGTTTAACCCACCTCATTTTATCGTGCTTCGTTCCAATAACGCAGCCACTAATTCCACGAACTGATATTGAATTAAAAAAAACTGCAGTTTCGTGCTCAGACCTCCGTGCACATTAGATTCATAATTACACTCGCAACATGAATTAAACATCTGTTGCCAGTGCTCCCGATTCGGCTGCGCCGGAGCAAATACCACCTCGACTTGTATTACGAATGTGTGTTGAATTAAACGTCCCGCCGTCTGCAATGTCATCTCGGTACACGTTTCCGAACGGCTTTTACTGCGACCTGTGAGTTGCCTCCGAGCGGCACATCCAGCCGATATTATAAA
>NW_013525369.1:1135048-1155106 GCF_000836215.1 Papilio polytes | reverse complement strand
CAGCGCAGAATCTCCGACCTGGCGCTGTACTCGCGCTAGAAAGCGCTCGCCGACCGTAACACCTTTCTAATCACGTCGAGTGCCTTTCACGTCGAGGCCGCTTCGTTTTAAGGAAGCGCGTTTGCGTGTCCAGCGATGTTACCTAAACTGTCGAATGTGAGATGGTAGACATAAGTTAGTTTTAATCCCTTACTTTTTGTATTTATTGATATTTATTGAGAGACGAGGCGATCGACGCGCGACGGCGGGGTTTTGAGTTTTCATGCTGATATGTCAGAGTTGTGAGCACAAAACTGAAGAAACAAAATCGACATTAGTTGCTGAAGTAGACTCAAATCTGTAGAGATTGTAAAATTATATGGTCGATATAAGTTTGGCGGGAGTTGAGCATTACATAAACTTGGCGATGCGGACGCGTGTTTACGGCCTGTAACAGAGAGAGGGCTGCGTAATTCGTTCCGCCAAACGAGATTAAAAAAAAATCAGACCACGTCGTCGTTGAGCCGATCGCAAAGTCTCCTTTTCTTTTTTTTAATTTAATATAAGTCATGTAAGTCATTTGCGCCATGTCATTTTTTCCATTATCGTTTTTTTTTATTTAATAAGTTTCGTTGTGATTTATTTGTAGATAGTACCATTTTAGAGTTACATAACGGTCACTTTCTAGTGTACGCGAGTGAGTTGTGTGGATCGAATCGATTGTTTGCTCGATTTAACTATATTTATTAAATGTTTGTAAGTCTGAAGAGGTCTTATCGTGGTATAACGGTTATAGCACAACGTCTGGAGTCGGACCTCTTCGTTACCTTTAGATGTAAAAGTGTAATGTAAAGTTTTTTTGATAATATAAGTTTTTAAAGAGCCCAGAGTTTAATTAAGATCGACCTTGGTGATGGAAAGTGGGTGTTTTCGACCCCAGTTCACCTTGGCGATCTCTTCTCACGGTTGATGGTTGCTTCACAGGTTAATCGATTGAATGATTTCAATCCATATAATTCTTACGTCTTCCTACCCACCTTCTTTCTTATAAAAGGTATACTGTTACACTTTTGAGGCTTTTAACAAATCTTGATCAATTTATGAAAATAATATTATCCAATACATAAAAAACCTCTACTAATTAATTATGAGAATTAAATACAAATTTAAAACCCAAGCCATAACCTCCTCCTTTTCAGAACTCGGTTAAAAATATTCTAGAAGCATAACTTTTGATTGTTTTCCTGTTTTATAGGTAACGGAAAGAGATGCTTTTGATTTTAACGCCATATTTACATTTTTAGATTCACGTTTGATTTTTTTTTTTAAATCAATAAGTAAGACCTCTTCAGAGGAGAGCAAAACAAAAGCCTAACAGTCAGAATCATATCTAAAGCTAGATCATTTTACATAATGTTAAAATCACTACATAAACATAGTAAACAAAGCATACATATGTACATCTTTACTGCTATAATCCATAAATTCCAACTATCTTTCTAATTACTTTGATTTAAAGCTATTTCCACTACAGCGATTATCGCATCTGTAACGTTACCGATATTTCTATTACAAATATACAAATAATTCCTGACGCCGTCAAATAAATAGCAATGAATAGTATGTGATCAAGTCGATTCTACTTCGAGTCTTGAATACTGCATGTAAAAGAGCATTAGGCTAGTTAAAGTAAAATTCCTTTATATTGAACTATACCAGGGGTAGCAAACAACTGGCACGTGTGCCATTAATGGAATATTTTAGGCACGTCGATAATTGTAAAGACACTACGAAAAATTATGACTTAGATGCATCATGGAAATGACGTAATAATCACAAGTCAAAATTATTCGATGGCACGTCTAAGATCGCATTCATTGTTTAAAAAAAGGCACTTTGGCATGTTTGCTACCCCTAACCTTGTACGATAGAAACCTTAAGTAAAAATTTTCTGTTATTTAATTTATAAATCAGTTAATTGCTTTATATAAGCAAACTATTGATAGGAGTACCGTAGTGATCGACCACCATGGACATTCTTAATACCAGAACTACGCGCTTTGCTGGAAAAAACACACACACAAGAACATATACAAGAAAGCATCTAGTATTGGTTGCTATAAAAAAAATAAGATTATAGGCTGAAATAATTTAATGCTTACATTTTGCAATTTTGTATTCTTTGTGCATTCATTTTATTTTTTAAATCCAAAATGGAGGACGTTCTCAATTCGACGGGTTTTAAATACATCACACTCCATGTGTATATTTTCTTTTTACTAATTAAACTTTAGTTAAATTATGATAGTTAACTTAAAAAAAACATTTGTTTGAAGACTGAACTAATATTTGTGTTAACAAATATTATATTCTTTCTAATTTATGTTGTTTTAATCTGATTTAAAAACCTCCTTTCGATCGGAAATATAACATTTGTGATCGTATAGAGGAAGGTTAGATGAGTAAATAATATATGTAAAATGAAATTGGTATATTTTCTGTCCCTTTTGTTATAAACCAGAATGACAGGGATGACAATATGTTCTTAACAATTATCTTGACAGATAAGCGATAAGAAAATTAAGAGTTCGTTACATATTACATCAACACTAAAATCACCAATTCCAAAATATTTGCGGTTACTGGAAAAGATTCCCTTCTTGCTTCAAGTGGAGAAAATGTGTTTTAAAGTTATTGTAATTAAACGAATTATTTACTTATATGAGTTAAAATAGAATCACTAAACACTAGTCATACATTTTGAGGTTAATTCTCTCTTTGTATACCATATGTCAAAAGGCAAAGGTTCCTGCATCATTCAGCCAAATAAAAATAATTGAAGGTAATTATAGAAAAAAAAATTGCATATTTAAAGTTTTAAATAAAGTATTTTTTTATATATATGATGACACACCAAAAACATTAAAATATGTATTCTGCATATTTTTTGATGTTTCATTTAATTGAATCGTTGTTTGTTTTTAAATATATTTTATTACTTTTAAATGTTTTTAAAGAAATAAAAATATACCAGAAGACTGTTAAAAAATTCACATTGTTATAAAAGTTTTTATTATTTTTATTTATAAATATTTTATCTGTAAACCCACTAATTTAATGGGGTAATTATAAACGTAGTACTGGTTGTAACAATGATTTTACTTGTTTTGTTGGTTATAAATATATTTGAAGATCTTTTGTTTTTTATTTAACTTAAAAAAAAAACAATTATATATAGTTATATGTATAACTCGGCTCAAATGTAATAAGGAAGTGAAAAAAAATGTTTTTAAGAATTGTAAGATATCGATAACGTGAGATATTCTAAGCTTATATAGGTTAGAAGTTTCTTTAAAAAATCTAACGATAAAAACGGCAAAAATGCAACCACTAAACATACTTGTTTTTATTTTGACGTCAAAATAACTCGATGTTATGTTTTTATTACAAAGACCTCGTAATTGTTTTTAAATTTCCTTGTTAGCTTTTTAAACGGATAAAAAAAATTGTAAACTGTTATGATGTTCGTAATTAAATATTACAATTGAGGAAAAAACAAATAAAAAGATTAATTTAGCTATCAAAGTTAAGTGGGAAATATCTTACTAATATTATAAATGCGAAAGTTTAGATGGGTGGCTGATTGTTAGAGTTTACAGCCTAAACCACTGAACGGATTTCGACAAAATTTGTTATAGATATAGAGGATAGTCTGGAAGAACACATAGGTTTACTCACTTTTGTTTATTCCACGCGAACGGAGTCGCGGACAAAAGCTAGTATTTTTACATAACTGCAGTCTTGTTTGTCATATCCCATTCACTTTGCAATATGCTTGTGGAGTGTTTCCCGTTTAGCTTTTGTTTCGAATTCGTTATATCAATCGACCCAATGGGACATTAACCGCCAAAATTTTTTTTTATCTATACTTCTTAAATGGCATTAATTGTAAGTGGCCAGTATTTATAAAAAAACAAATAGATTAAATTCTCTTTCGTCATTCACTTTTCCTCCGGAACTGAAGTATACGAGCGGAATGTTAATATGCATTACCCGACGTGCAAATTGTTGATAAAAATTTATATAATCGATAAACAACTATAACGCAAACGCAATAAAGTTGAGAATAGCTTGACATTGTTTAAATATTTATGTCTATTTGGAAGTAAACAGTTGCATTATCAATGTCGAGGTTTTGCAGATGGTACAGTCAGCGACATAAATGTAAACGTTCAAGGCAGTGGTACATTCGAGTACATAATTAAAATTTGACGTCATCTTTAGTAATAAAATAAAGAGGAAAAGTACAGTCGAGGTTAGTGTCTGAAAACTACTGTTTACATTACCTTATGAATTCCTGGTTTACAAAAAATACTCTTGTCTCTGTTTTTGTTAAGAGAGTGAAAGGGATAGCTATATGTTTGGTAAAGGGGCTTCATTTTTAGAGAATTCGAGACTAAAGGTTCCTATTCTAAAGCTATAAAAATAGTTAATACCTAGAATCTCAGCACGTTCAATGTAGGCAGAGTCTAGGTCATACACGACAGTTCTAGGCATCCTAGCCAAACTATTTTAATTGTTTGCATATTTCCATCACTATTTGCGTAACGCAAACTTGTATGTTATCAGAAACCTTCACCCAATTCTCTTAGTACACATATATCTTTGAATATAAAGAAATGGACTAGACAAAGAGGCACTATTCTACAACTAAATTCTGCCACTTTTCCCGAGGAGTGAGGTAAAAATCGCGCATGCATTTATCGTACTGGCACATAACATTAAAACTAACTAACTGAAAGACGTACTCACATGAAGCGATCATAAAAGCAAGCTTATTTAGTCAATGGAATGCGCGACTGCCAGATCCTGCCGTTAAAAGTCAAAGTATATATGACACTAGAAAGCAATATATGTCTTCGCCCGCGGCGACGCCTACATTTTTTCAAAGATATTGATCAACCGAATATATTAGACTGGTTTTGATTACCAAAGAAATATATTAATATCAAGAATAACTTATCTTTGGTATGAAGATCGAATACGTTGATAAAGTTACATTTATTACCTTTAATAATTTATTACCCAATAACTTTTAAAAAAATGCAACAAGTAAGACTGGCAGGACATCCGCAGTATGATGCCTTTAGTCGACAGATGAGACAATTAAAAAAAAGTCTAATTAATAAAAGTCAATGCTCTAGAATTTCTAGAAGATTCCCTTTTTTCTTTAAAAAATACTGGTTTTATTGAACACTTCTTGCTATATGTTCTTCAACTTGTAAACCCATAATTTTATTTCTTAACGTTGTACTACCGTAAACTTCAAAGAGTATACTAAGGGAAAAACCGATCTAAATCATAAGAAAATGGAAAATATAGAAGGAAGTAATTTTGTAAAGTAACAAAGTATTCAAATATTTATTTATGGTTTTACGAACGTGTTTTTTATCTGTTCCGTAATTACGCGCCAAAATAATAATGGCCGCGCTACTCTATGATCAAAACAGCTGATGTTTACACAAAAATATATCGTTTAATTACAAAACGACCCAATTATATCAAAGGCCGTGTTTATTTCCTGAGAACACAATTGTACGGCACTTTTTATGTATAGTTTTCTTAATATACTGATAGAATCAAACAAACAAGAGGTTATTAAATTATTTCTGTTTTTTAATAGTATAAAGATGACTACGCCAAATAGTTGTTGTTGACATTCCCATGTACCGATGCGTTGTCTATTACATCAACAGAGATAACGCATATTTACCCTACCGATTCGTCCATTCCCTTGCCAAAACAACTTTTCTTAAATACAAAGTTACTTTTAATCTGTTCGACTCAGAAGGATAATGGTTTTTCGCGCCGCTACCTACTATGTTGTATTTAAATTTGTTTATCTACATGATCGATGCCAATATGACATTTTGCAGCGATACGGTTGGAACAATTTTAACGAGTGTAATCATTCGATTCGAATTCTTTCCCTAAATCCTTTCGAAAAGGGAGTGATGACTCATATGACAAGAGATAGATTAAATAACCTGAAGAACGAAAAGATAGGGAGATGTTGATGGTCAATGAATTTATTACCTATGACTTGTGTCCAAACGCAGTATGTGGCAGACCACAGATTATAAAACCAGTTGAATCATCGACAGAGATTTGCAACAGATTATATAAGAGAGATCGACACTTGAACCGCGTACGTTACGTGTCTGTTTATAATTATTGCTAGAACAGTTACTAGTGCATAACAATGGCGTAAAACATTAATAATTTATACATAACTTAAGTATTCAATTTACTAACATGATTACAGCGAACCAGTGTTTTAAAAACCTAGTCATTTTGGATAAACTCCAAGCTCTGATGAAGACGTCTTTGAATTAAAGATAGCAAAATAACCGTGAAATTTTCTTCACTTTATATTTAAATAAATGTTTATTTAAAAATTAAGTACCGAATCTATTTATTAAAACAAGCAATATTTTTCTACTAAAAATATCCAAAGCGTAGAATAACACTCAATCAGTCTATTCTATTCTATTTCTTGTTTATGGCTCTCCTACAGCGGATAGGCCAGTGTCAAGTGTTTGTGGTTTTATTCTAATTTGGGAGAAACTGGCAACAAAACTCTTATGGAGATGTTCATGGGTGTACAAGCGGTCTAAATATTTTAAACTATTGAATTATATAAACCTGTTGATCTACCTAAAAAAAGGACGGACACAAAACATTTATATATTGTTAGTTCAATTAGTCTATCCTTGTGCATCTAAGTGTACTAAATTGAAATAAAAAAAATTAAAAACATTTAATATTTATAATTATTCTTAAAAAAAGTTAAATATGTAACTATATTAATTAATTTTAACTAAAATGTATACATTCTAGATTAGAAGACAACTTCCTGACTTCCTTGCGGTTCGCCCCTGACCTACCGTCCTGACTGGCGACTTCTGACGTACTATGCGGTCACCGTAACGTGATATTGTATTGTTTACGCAAATGTCATAACAGTTGTAAAGTGGCATGTTATCTTTTTGTTAGTGAATGTAAACTTTACATTTTTTTTGTAAAATTTAAGATATCTGTGATTTTTACTCTTGAAATATATATTTATATAATCATATGTTTTGGAATAACTTAAAACTACTAAGCCGATTTAGAAAAAAATGACAAAAGTGGCAAACGAGCAAGCGGCCACCTGTATCCGCCGAAATGGGAAAGCGACCGCTGTCCATAAACATCCGCAGTTGCATATGCATTGCCTACTCTTAATCTACGGAAAAGGTGACGGGTATAAACAGGATATTTCCCCTTCCTATGCGTCTCCTTTGTTGCCATTCCTTTTCCTTCCCATCCTGTCCTCATAATAAAAGAATGGAATGGAAAAAGGACTTAATTTTAGTCCTTTTTCATAATGCCCCAATTTCATCGAAATTTCGTAGTAACAAACATCTGTCCTTTTCCCAATTGTAACGTTAGTATTACATGATTCGTTATAACGTTAATATTAAAATGAAGTCGTTTCATGTTTGATTTTTAAAAACATTAACATTTTTAATACAAAATTAAGACTTTTTTATACATAAATCTTTGTTGTGTGAAAACTTGACGTTGTAATAAGATTGAAACATTAATTAATTTATTGTTGTTCAAATATTAATTGCGTAGTAGATTAGCTTTGTTTTGATATTATTTGACATTGGGGATAATCGGGGGTTTTACTACGGAAGTGTATTTAATTGGTACATTACATTTATGATGTACTAGCTTGCGACTCCGTCCGCGAAAAAAAGACAAATACAAGCAGCCTATGTTCTTCCAGACTATCCTCTACATCTATACCAAATTTCATCGAAATCCGTTCAGCAGTTTAGGCTACAAACTCAAACAAACATCCATCTAAACTTTCGCATTTATAATATTAGTATGAAGTATGACAGTACAATTATAAGTACAGTCACGAAAAATCGCCGTGTACAAATTTAGAAAAATTGTTTTATCTGTGCTACTTGACTAGCTATTACCCCCGTAATGTCCGATCTTTTGTACAGACACATTTGAAAGCGTAGTCCTATTAATATCCCACGTTGTCTCAATGTGTACAAACTATAGCTTTTAAGTTGGAAAACCGCTAAATTATCTGATTGTACCCAAAGATACAAAATCGATCGAGATGATACTAAAGGTGACAATAGAACTAAAATCAAAGACAATTAAGAAATATCTAAACTAAACAGGCAAAACGGAACAACATTTTTTCACTGGTAACTTCTTTGTAACTACTGTAATATCTCAATTTGACATGCAGAGACGCTTCTCGGTATTTGAAGTAGTTTGTTATTGTTTGTCGATAATTTTGATTATAAGTCACCAGGGGGCGCTAGTGAGATTATATAAAAAATATTTCAAGTCCAGTATCAACTATGCTTCCTCTGTATATTCACGTGTTTATCAAAAAAAGGATTTATTTGTCAGTAAATAATTCTGCCAACATTAGCGACAAGGTCTTTTTTGTATAGGAAAATAGAATCCACATTGAGGCCGTCCTGAGGAAAATTAAACACAAACAGGAAGGGAAATTTATGCGATGTGTACGTGGTCAGGGTTTATAATCTAAAAATATATATGAACATATACTTGGTATATAAGATTTCATCTTTTTTTTAAACCAGAAGGGGGCAAACGGCGGGAATACAGAGGTGGTCAACGACGCCCTGACATCCGCAACACCAGAGGAACTACAGATGCGTTTGCAGCCCTTTGAGGAATTTGTAGGCTCGCTTCTTGAAACACCCTTAAAATAGATTTCTAGAACCCAATTTTATAATAATTTTTTTATACATCTAAAGGCGCCAATAGTCTAATAGTTAGGGGTACATATTTCCTATCACATGAGATTCGAACCCTAGGCGTTCGAATCTCGCCATTCCACTATTCTAATAAGTAAAACATATCCTAGCACAAGCCTGGATCATTTGGAAAGGTAAAATCAATTTTAGTCAATTAACAAAAATCTACTATAATAGCTAAAAGTATTGTTGTGGGTTCATACTTAAAAGTAATATAGCTTGATCATCGAAATGAGTAAATCTTAAAATTATACTGCGAGTAAAAGATAGGGATTATCTATTAGGAATCTAAATAAGATTTGTATAGTAATACCGGTCCTCTATTGCTCAGTGACTGTACTCTTTTGCAGTATGTATTCACGAGCGATTTTTTTACGTAATCATTACTTACTTTCACTATACCATTTTATTCTTATAAGAATGATAATGTTAAGATCTAATTTAAAAGTTTTATTACAAGATTATAACTATATGGCAATATACTTAGTTGTTCTGCAACAATTGTTTTATTTATAAGGTATAAATAGCGTATTGTGATCCACCAAAAATTTGGTTATTGGCCCCATTATGGCATTGAATTGCACAAAACATCAACTCATGCATAAACTTTTTGAGAGTTCACTTGTTTGCACACACACAAATTGTTCGAATCTGAATAAATGTCTAGATTTACAGATTTCACAATAGAACACAATAAAAATATATTTTACTATGTAGGTTTTAAATAGTTAAATACTTCATATTTGAACATATGCCATCTATTTTCGAGTTGCTTTGTAGTACTTATTTAATTATCACTACTCATCGCTAGATGTCACGTTAACCAATTTAAAATCTTTGTCCATAGCCCATAGACAACGCCGAAACGGAAGGACCAAACAAAATTAATTGTTCTAAACGATGTGGGACAATCGTAAAGTAATGACTACCGAATAGCTAATGTTTCTTTATGAAAACTATTAAAATCATTTCTTTTATTTAAACTTGAAATTTATCATGCAAGTACACGGCAACTCTATACGTTTCTATAGTTTATGGCGCAACCGCCGCATGACAGTTGTGTGTGAAACGATTTGGAATTATGAAGTAAAATATTTTATAAATTACTGTGTTTAAATGACAGCAGGAAAAGAAACAATGGGGTGAGTTTTATTTTGTATATCCTAATCTATAATAATAAATTATAACTAAATAAATATTTCAAGGGTAAAATATGAAAAAATCGTTTTCGCTGCACGGAGATATTTTTAGGGAGGGGAGATACACTACCAATGCGAAGCAGTATTTTTAAGCTTTCCAATAAACAATTTTACGTTTTCACTTTCATTAGTAATTTGGCGGTAAAAATATACTTCGAATTATATTTACGCTTCATTAGAACTTACCAGTATAAAGGTGGTACGGAGTAATTTACGCTTGTATGAGCTAAAGATTGTATCCGTTTGAACGGGTTTACCTCATCGTAAAGGTCGGCAAGGACCAATAGGTCGAAGACTGCTATTTATAAAATCGAGTATAATATTGCTTACGCTAACCACAAGATACTATACATTTTAATTATTTCCTATAGAAAACAACAAGAAAACTGAATTAATTATGTAGAAGTATTTTTATAAAACTTTGAATCGCATGTTACAAGGAGAACGTTAGTTATGAGTGTTGAAGGGTACACCGGTAGAGGTAGACCTAGAAAGAGATGGATGGATTGCGTGGAAGGTGACATGATCAAGAAGGGAGTGATGACTGAGATGACATATGATTAGAGGACAAAAACCTGTTGCGATCCTACGGGAGTAGGATAAGGAGAAAGATGATGATGATATCACCATGAAGTATTTTTATAAAACTCTTTATGATAATTAGGTAATATTCTGTATAATGTATAGGTTTTTATTATTTATTAAGTACTAGCTGTTCCCGTGCGGCTTCATCCGCATGAAATTATGAAAATTTTATTTTATTTACATTTGTCGAATTATCAATAGCAAATGTCATAATGACATGACATGACAAATCTTAGCAATCTTTCTTTCTTGATGTTGGCAGCAACTTATGGTCTCTTTGCCACATTAGGGTTTTAATCCAAAACATCTACTCCCTAAGTTTAATGGCGTGAAAATATATAGCCTAAAGTGTGACGTAAGTGTAGGGCTATTTATAAAAAAAAGAATTGTTCAAAAATATGCTATAATTGCTGACATCTTAGGCAACAAAGAAGTGTGTGTTTACGCTTTATTATAACAGTATAGATGATTCACAAAATTGTATAAATATGAAAAGTGAATATAAAATACTACATATTTGTCTTATCTGTGAAATTAAAGTTTTATGTTTAAAAGGCTTTTTTAAACCTATTTTAGTTATCATTCAATTAAATTGTTAAGTTAATGATACATTATAGTCTAAATCAATTTAGAATTGAAAGTAATGTCTATGGTCAATTTTAGTTATGATTTGTTTTAGGTATTTGGTCATTCAATAGTTCTATTTTAATCAGATGATAAACTTGTATTAGTTTTAGAGAATACAATTTAGATGCACAAATTTATTGAAACATAACAAATACATTATCATCACCAGCCCATACATTATCCCCATTGAAGGATTCGGAGCCTACGGAGTTAGGGGTGTCTATAACATCATAGAAAATTTTGCATACACAGTTCAACTATTCACTTAAAACTTTGCATCTTTAAAAAGCTTAAATAAGACAGTTTTATTTTCATCTATACTATTATAATAAAGCTGAAACACACACTTCTTTGTTGCCTAAGATGTCAGCAATAACAGCATATTTTTGAATAACTCTTTTTTATAATAAAAAGCCCTCCACTGATGTTATGCTTTAGGCTATAATTTTCCATTAAACTTAGAGGGTAAATATTTTGGATAAAACCACTAATGTGAGAAAGAGACCATAAGTTGCTGCCAACATCAAGAAAGAAAGATTGCTAAGGTTTGTTATGTCATTTAACATTTGCTATTGATAATTTGACAAATATAAACAATAAAATAAAATTTTCATAATTTCATGCGGATGAAGCCGCATGGGAACACCTAGTTTGAATTAAGTGTTGGAGTCTAATACTATTATAAGAGTACACAAAATCTGCCTTCGACAAAGTTGGTAGTGAAATGTGGAATTGCTTTTACTTAGCACCGCTTGTCTGAGTGGTTTTGGATTTGTGTATTGCACTGGAGTAGGCTATGTGAGCAGCTAATGCTGCGCACTTGCCCTGTAATCTATACATGTTACGACTCTATCTTAGAATTTGAACTCTATTGATTATAATTATGTCCAACGAATTGCAGATCGGAAAGCACAACACAGACATATTTTGCACCTCAATGCATATTTTAAAAAACACATATGCTCACATTCAGAGGCAAAGACAGGACTTGGTTTTGGCTAATTTCTTTTTTTCATTTTCTGTAACCTAACCATAATGTTTTTTTTTTCTCTAACAATGTTGTTTACCTATAACTGAATTTGTTATCATTCTTGTGTCATAACTTATTTCTTATGTAATTGTTCTATAACTTATCTGTTGGTGTACTTTATAAATTAGTATAAAAATAAATAAATTAAAAATGAATGTAAGTATATTTTAAAAGGCTTATTTCTAACATTATATTAATACAAGCTACTAAATTGAATTTATAGGTGCAGAATTTAAAAAAAAGTAATAAAAAAGTACAGTAATTTAGAAGTAGGTCCTGTAGTTTTTGAGTTTATAAGTTACATATAAAATATAAATCTTTCTTTTCTCTTCGTAATATTTGGGGTGAAGTGACAACTTTGTACTTTTTAAGGAAATTGTGTGAACAGTTGAACATGAAATTGAATACAAAGTTAAAGTGAAGAACTGCATAAAGTTATATTTAAATAAAAAAAGAAATTTCTTTGATTATAAATTGTTGCTTTTAAATCCGTCTGCGAGAAATTAATAAAATAATATGGCCTATGTTACTGATAATGTGGCTTTTTAACCGTGAAAGAATTTTGTAACCGTCCCAGTTATTTTTGAGGTTTCAATACTTTTTTTAATAATAGTATAGTTAATGAATTTATACCACACATTGACCTTTAGTTCTTAACTAAGTTTTACAGTTTGAAGTACTGTTATCAATACTATCATTAACCAAGTGAAATGTTTTTTTTTACTGTATATATTTTCTCGTTAATGACGTACGTTTGACCCTGACATTTACACTTAACACACATTCACCGACCACATTTACCTCGTTAACTGGTGTGTTTGTCCGTAAACTAAGTCTAATTAGTTTGGAAGTAATACTTTGTAATTAAAAAAAATGTGTGAAATTTTTGAATTTTGTTTTACAGTTTCATTTTTTTTTATAACATAAGGCGGCAAACGAGCAACCGGACACCTCAATCCGCCAAAATGGCGCGACCGCTGGCTATAGACATCCGTGATTGCAGATGCGTTGCCTACCCTTATCCGACGGAGGAGGAGACGCACATAAAGAGGATGTTTCCCCTGCTTATGCATATCCTCCACCGTCAAATCCACTTCCTCTTCCCATCCTCTTCTTATAAGAAAAGGGTGGTAAAGAAAAGGGACTACAATTAGGCCTCCGGCACCACACTCATGAGACGAAACACGGAATTGGTTCCATTTCACGCCTGTCTTCTGTGTGGTCGTGGTATTACACCGGGCGTGCCGGCCTATTGGTGCTAAGATGTTAAAGCGGGCACTCCCACTGTTCATGTTTTAGTAACAAGCATGTAGTCAAAGAAATTAATTCGCTTACCATTTATAATTGAATATACAACTGTCACTATACGAGGTTTAATTTAACAAGTTTTATTATAAAGTTGTTGATCTAATTGCAATGTCACAACCTTTGATAAACTACGCCGTAGTCTTGACTCCAAAATTTTATAAATAAAAAAATGGGACCAACATTACTTTTCGGATGAAAAGAAATTTTCAAAATCGGTCCAGCGGGGTCGAAAATATTTCGTAACACACAAACAACATACAGACGAAGTGATACTCTCCTTCTTATGGGAAGTAGGTTAAAAATTATACGTCTCCAAAAAATAGTGACTTGGGCGATGGACCGTTTAGTGAAAATTGGTTCTTACGAATCGAATAGGTAACCATTATTCAAAGACCCTGCAATCTATAGATGGGCAATTAAGAATCTTATTAACCTTGGTCCATAATATATTGGTTAAGAGGGTAGTTAAGGGACTGCGTCATCTTCGTAAATTTTATAGTAGGGTAGATATAAATTTGATCCCATGAGTATTGCTTAAATGTTAATAACAATTTAAACTGTGTATTTGTAGATGATTTATACTATTATTCGTAACTAGTTTTCGCCTGCGAACCCGTAGGAATTAAAAAATAATAATAGTGAGTAGCCTATGGGTTCTCTTAGACTATCCTCTACGTCAAATTACATCGAGATTCATTCAACCGTTTAAGCTACAATCTCTAACATTCGTCCACTTTCGCATTTATAATATTACTGTGATTAGCAAGATTAGTAAGAATAATATTAGTAAGATTTCTTATTCAATTTACTAAATAAATTTTTTAAAACTTTCGTGATACTTTCAAAAAAGGAATTAAAAATGTCCAACTCACGTTTAGCATTCCGGTTTTGGCATCGACTAATTTCGGAACCGTCGGTCCATCTTAAAGTAGAGTGTTTAATTCGTTAACTTTGCGGTCGCGGCGCGCCTCGTACGTAAATAACATTTTTAAGAACTACCCTCATTTTATTCCCTTCTTACAAAATTGCCACAACTTAATTTGCTCATAAAAACCATTCTTTACAAACATTGACGAGTCTATTGATAACGAGAGTCACTCGAAATTGTAAAGAAATATTACGTTTTTTAAATTTACAACTTTATAACTATGGTGTTAAAGTTGGTTTTGCGAAATTGTTTGGGACGTGATAAATCGATACAGCATCAAATGACACAGTTGTGAAACTGATAAAGGTGTCGATGACTTCGATATTGTGCATGTTTTGGCGAAATCGAAACTCAGTTACTTCGTACCATCAAAAAAAGGGCGGGAACACATGGCAGTAAATAGAGTTCTAGCTGGCGTCCTACTTACTGGCTAGTGACGGTTGCAATGTGTCCTCTGCCAGTAAAATGTTTACGAGATCGTACAAGTGTGGTAGAGCCTGCTTTAACATTTTCGCACGAATGGGTCGGTTTGCCCTTTGCAATACCTCGACCTCACAGAAGACAGGTGTGAAGTGGAAGAAAGTGGTGTAAAGGGGAAAGAATTTTAAATCGGCTTAGTAGTTTTTAAGTAATTTCAATACGAACAAAAATACAAATCTTTCCTCTTTATAATATTAGTATAGAAGAAGAAAGATTTGTATTATTTTACGTTTGTAATGTATAAACTTAAAAACTACTGCGACCATATCAAAAACTATTTCATCGTCAGAATGCTACAGTATCGTTATGTCGAACGTTGTCTAATTAAAAAAAAAATTCATGAGTTTAGTGGCCAGTTGTGATGGATATAATTTTTTTTTAAATAAAAAAACATGTCAAATATCTTGCGAACCGATGATGCGTGTTTCTAGTTCATTATTATTCAATACTTCATTATAGAGTTTTGAATTTCATATTCCAAGAAATGGGTCAAAGCTTACCTAGATACTAGACATTTGAGATGGCAAGTAGTGAACAAGTTTGCTCTTGTGGTCAACGTGCCAATTGAAGTTTTTTTTTTATAACATAAGGTTGGCAAACGAGCAAGCTGCCACCTGAATCCACCAAAATGGAAAGCGACAGCTGCCCATAAATATCCGCAATTGCAGATGCATTGCCTACCCTTATTTGACGGAGAAGGAGACGCACAAAAAGAGGTCATTTCCCCTTCCTATGCGTCTCCTCCACAGTCAAATCCACTTTTCCTTCCCATCCTTTGTAATATATCGGAATAGCTTAACTAAAAGTGTGTCTGGATGGAGCTTTTATTTGCAGGCAACTGATGCTCGATCTTGGGTTCGAATCCCGCCGTGGTACACGTGATTTTCGTGTTTTTAAGATACATGTGATTTTCGATTTTTTCGAATTTCATATGTACATTATTTACCCGACATTCTTACGGTGAAGAAAACATCGTGATGCATGCACATATCAGCAAAGAAATTCAAAAATATGTGTGAAGTAACCCGCAGTGCAGTGTGGTTGACTATGACCTAGTCAGCCCTTATTAGGGTAGACGAGCCCCTCGGTGGGGATATATAGCTGGTGATGATAATGCTAGTTAAAACATAGAGTAAAAGTAATTTTATACTCAAAAGTCCACTTAATTAAAATTAATTCAAATATATAAGTTGCTAGTGATTAATTTCCATGCTTCTCCGGATTATCATAGTGTTAGTGGGGTTTTCGATTATTTAACTAACTGTTTCTTATACAGGGTGATTCTTAACCGACGGATCCTAGCTAAATGAATTCCCATTCTTCGTCCGTTAAGGATCATCCTGTATATATATTTCTTTAAAATATATTTCGTATTGTAAAGGTGTAGTTAGTTTTTGGCTCACGTTCCTAACGTTATCTGTCTCAAACAGAGATCGTTGCCGCAACGCTGCATTACCAGATATACTTGCAATTTAGACTGCTTTTTACAGTTTTAGGTCGACTTTTTGACATGTGTTAAACTAACGTACTGAAACATTAAAATATGTAACGTCGCAAATGATATGACCACATTAAAACTTAAAACTCTTAGAAAAATTTAAGAAGCGCTTGGACATGGTGTTTAAAATTCGTCTCAATATTCGGCCGTTGAAATTTAATTATACTCATTTTAACAGTGATAGAGCCCGCTTTAACATCTTCGCAGGAATGGAAGTGGAAGCAATTCCGCTTTTCGTCTGATGAGTGTAGTGCCGGAGGCCTAATTTTAGTCCCTTTCCCTTTCCACCGTTTTCTTAATAGGAAAGGCTGGGAAGGAAAAGTGGATTTGACAGTTGAGGAGACGCATAGGAGGGGGAAATGTCCTCTTTATGTGCGTCTCCTCCGCAAATTAAGGGTAGGCAACGCATCTGCAATTACGGATGTTTATGTGTATTCATGTGGCCGTATGCTCGTTTGCCACCTTATATTATAAATTACCTTTCGGATAAACAAAGAATTATCAAAATCGGTCCACTAGCGGCGGAGTTATGCCGTAACACACATAAAAAAAAATAAAAAAAAATATCGACGAATTGAGTACCTCCTTCTTTTGGGAAGTCGGTCAAAAAAAAGAATTCATTATGACATTAGTTACCATTGTATTACTAGGTACAAAAACACATTGTCATCCAGAGATAAATGAGCACTCTAAGAAACAAAAGAACTGAAGATAATAAGTATGTTTGTAAACGGGTATTTCGACAGAATCCATGTTTTTTTTAATCAATTTCGCAAACAAGCAAGTGGCCTGAATTCTGCGTAATAACAACCCTCTTCATCTGTAATTGTAGATGCGTTGCTTACCTTTAACAAAGAAGACGCACAGAAAGAGCATATTAAACGTATTGGAAAGTCCATACCAATATAGTTAAGTAGAAAAGTTTTTAAAAGTCACTTTCAATGGTAGAGGAAGACAGAAAACAGTATGTATGTATTGTGTCAAAGAGGATATGCGTAAGAAGGGAGTGAATTCAGATATGACTGCTGATAGAAATGTATGGAGTATATTATATCGACCCTCCGTAGGGATAAGGAAATGTGATAACACAGTTGTTTTAATATAAACATGAGACAGGAGATCATCTTTCTCTCTCTAACTCTTAACTGTTAACCTGTCTTTTCAGCGAACAACCAATCTTCACGTGTAAAGCGCACGTGTTCCACATAGATCCGAAGACGAAAAGATCCTGGATGTCGGCCAGCTCTGCTGCAGTATCCGTCTCCTTCTTCTATGACTCCTCCAGGAATCTCTACCGCATCATCAGCGTTGAAGGCACAAAGGTAGATACTGCTATCTCTGTCGTACATATGTAATTAAGCGTTTTGAGATTGAGACAGCGATATCGATCGTTTATAAACAAATTTTTGAAGATGAGAAAGCTAATTTTAAATCCGTTTTTTAAGGCGCCGCCGCCTTTGACTAAACCAGGTCACAACTGATGTGGGATTGTCGATTGTTTCGCAGCCAATTCAACTGTTTAGTTGCACAACTAAAAATCGAGTAGTGTGCGCACCTCCACAAGCACATAGGAATCAAAGCGAGACTAGTCGTGCGATAGTTTAGTCAAATGTGTGCGCGTGCAAATCTTGAAGTAAAATTTAAAACCATTTGTTTAGAGATTTAATTGTTTCGTTTTTTATTCCAATGTTTTAAGTCTTTAGTTAGTTAATAACCAGTGTTTATAGTATTAGAATATTAAATAACGAGCTGTTGCCCGCGACTTCGTACGCGTGGTATTAGAAAACATACCAACTATATAAATTACAAAAAGCTAAGTATCCCTTGGGAACCGGACATTTCTCGGGGATGAAGCTTATCCCATGTGTACTCCAGACTTTGTTTTATATCTGTGCCAAATTTCAATAAGATATGTTGAACCGTTGCAGAATGATTGAGTAAAAATTAAAAAACTAAATTAATGAATCCCACGGGAACCGTAACTATTCCAGGGATAAAAAGTAGCCTATGTGTTCTTCCAGACTATGCTCTAAACCTGTGCCAAATTTCAGCCGTTTAGGCTACAAACGCTAACAAACATCCATCCATACATCTATCCATCCATCCATCAAAACTTTCGCATTTATAATATTAGTGAGATATGGATTTATTAGTCATATTTCAGAATTGTATAAAAAATGTCAAATCAGAAAAGGCTCTATTTGGTTGATGAAAGTCCTAAATTGTCTAAAACGTCAAGAAAAATATAAATCTAGTTTTCGTATGTAACAAATATAAATTCGGTACAAGTTAAGAAAATATATCGATCGTTGCACCCGACTGAAGTCACCTTGTCTGGCGATTTCACCTCGTGTCGAAACACCGCAATATCCAAGCTTTGTTATGTATTGGGTTTACAAATAACAAAGACATTGAATTTTTCTTTGAATTTATTAATAATATTCGATTGGACAATATTTTGCTTTAGTTTCAAGTCTCAGTACTAGTAATAGGCTATTTTTTTATTATTGGTAGCTAGCTATGTATTAATCATGAAAGAAAGGAATGTTTAAAATTATACTAGCTGTTCCCGTGCGACTTCATCCGCATAAAATTATGAAAATTTCATTTTATGGTTTACATTTGTCAAATTATCAATTACAAATGTCAAAATGACATGATGACATCTTGCTTCCTTGATGTTGGCAGCAACTATGGTCTCTTTCCCACATTAGGGTTTTTATCCAAAATATTTACCCCTTAAGTTTAATGGTGTTGAAATATATAGCCTAAAGCGTGACGTAAGTGTAGGGCTTTTTATTAAAAAAGGAATTATTAAAAAATATGCTGTAATTGCTGACATCTTAGGCAAGTGTGTGTTTACGTTTTATTATAATAGTATAAATTACTAAGTTTAAATACATCTATCTACAAAGATGTATCTTATGTCACTTACGATATTTAATTTTTTTATTCTTGTCGAAATACTTTGAATGTTAATAAGGACGTAAAGACAACAGACAAAATCTTTTAGGTTATGTTTATGTATCTTCCAGGCGGTGATAAACAGCACAATAACAGCTAACATGACGTTCACGAAGACATCTCAGAAGTTCGGCCAGTGGAGCGACGTGCGAGCTAACACCGTGTACGGGCTCGGCTTCGCTTCCGAGGCGGAGCTTGGAAAGGTATATTAAGTTTCTTTTGAAGCAACTGTTTCATATTGTCAACCCTCTTTTTCTTTTTGAAATGTAAAGATAATGTGTAGAAGCTCGATAACTCAAATACCCGGTAACTTAATAACCTCTTTAAGTTCAAAAAATAATATGTTCCCTTCCCATCAGAGCTCAAAACCTCTACAACATAGAGATAGATAACTTAAAACCTCTATACTTAAAATATTCTGTGTTTCCCTTGGACTTTAACTTATGGTTCTACTGTAGTACATTTTTGGAGGTTTTTGTTGAATCGTTGTAATTTTGTTTAAGTTTTTAAATTTCATTTGCAGTTTATAGAGAAGTTCCAAGAAGTAAAGGAGGCGATACAAGCGCAGCAGTGCGGCGGCAAGGCGGCCCCCAACG
>NW_013525369.1:1118613-1134684 GCF_000836215.1 Papilio polytes | reverse complement strand
GCTAATATATCAATACACGAGCGTTGATTCGAGATCTTGCTTATTAAAAGTAAAACTAAGAAAATAAATCTTTGTGTGTTCAGTAAATATGTATTATTTTGTCCTCAGCCGATCAAGACCGACAACGACGAGATGATGGTGCACCAAAGAGCTCACTCCGTGTCCTCCACTCTACAGGTATTGTGTTTGCCATTGAACGATAGTTTTTATAATTTTCTTGTTTATGTTTTGATAATATTAAATTGGGTCCGAGAAGTGATCGCTTAATGGGCGTTACCAGCTGCTGGCTCCAAGAGTTCCAAGAATAAATTAGGAACTATAAGGCCTGTCCCACAATTGGCTTAAAAATGACTTCATTGTCAGATAAAGAAACAAAATACGATATTGCCAACACAAGTTTTTATCCGTTTTAAATGAATTTATGTTATTACTTTACAATTTTTGCCTCTCAGAAGAGACAGCTGCCGTCTTCTGTCGACGCATATGGGTTGATTCGCTATTTTGGCAAATTCAGGTGACCGCTTGCTCGTTTGCCAAAACATAAAAAAAATATTCCTCTGACTGTGTCAGCTTGTGTTTATTAACGTTAGTGTATGTGTGTTCAGGGCGGGGGGTACGCGACGGTGGGTCGCGCGCCGCGGGGGGCGCTGGCGGCGACCCCCGCGCCCCCCGCGCCCGCCGAGCCCGCCGCCGACAGCGCCGACCAGCTGCGCTACGAGAACGACCGCCTCAAGCTCGCGCTCGCGCAGAGGTAACGCCACATTTAACTAGTACACTGTACTGGCGGTACAGTTACATAGTACAGTGCATTATCGGTACCTTTACATAGTACTGTGTACTATTTGTACAGTTACACAGTACAGTGTACTATCGGTACAGTTACATAATACTGTGTACTATTCGTACAGTTACATAGTTCACTGTACTGTCTGTACAGTTACATAGTACTGTGTACTATCTGTACTATACTACTATCCTATTTATAAAAATAGGAAAGTTTAGAAGGATGGATATTTGTGAGTTTGTTGCCTAAACTAATCTTGATGAAATTTGTTGAGCATAGTCTGGAAGTACGTAGGCTTTTTACGTACGTACCTAGTACGTTTCTTTTTTAATTCCACGAGTACGGAGTGGCGGGCGTAAGCTAGTCTATACTAATATAATAAAGTGTAAACACAAATTTCTCTGTTATGTAGGATGTCGGCAATCGCAGTATATTTTTAAATTATGTTTTTTCAATCAGAATCCCTACACTTACTATATGTTATAAGATGTATATGTTCACGCTATTTAATTTAGTGGTGAATTTGGAAAAAAGGTCATGTGTGAAAGAGAACAACTACTGCCATGTAATTTGGCTTTTCAATGATAATTTAACAAAATAACGTGTTTTGAATTGGATATATAGATAAATAAAATATTGATGTTTATTTTATAACAAAAAAAAGTTTATTAAATTGCGACAGTTTTTGTACAATACTTAAATTACTAGAGAACCCCACAGTCTTATAGAACCTAATTAAGAATTATAACATTTTAAAGTAACCTTTATTGTGTAGGAAATAAGGTTTAATAAATAATAAGTAATCTCTGGTATTTAAAAAACAAGTAGAAAAAAAAATTCGTCAAATAATGAAAAATCCTTATTTAAATAGTCGATATATATATTACTAAAGTTAATTTTAATGTGGTTAACACAGTAGAACCTCGATAAGTTAAAGTCTAAGGAAACACAAGATATTTTAAGTTATAGAGGTTTTATGTTATCTATGTCTATGTTGTCTATGTTGTAGAGGTTTTGGGCTCTGATGGGAGAGAACATATTATTTTTTGAAGTTATAGAGGTTTTTAAGTTACCGAGGTTCTGTATATAGATTATTAATTTAACTGTACTTCAAACAAAAAAAAATACAAAAATATTATAAATCTTTGTAGAAAATATAATTATCTGTAAATAAAAAGAGATTAAAAAAGTAATACGTGGAAGTAGAAAGTTTAGTGTAGCTATAAAATATCTAAATTTAATTCGTATTTAACATTTAATATATTGAGCAAAAATTATGTTAATTTATAGTCTATTATTCATAAAATAATCTAAACAATCGTCAGTGTTTTTTAGTTAATTACACGAAACTTGCTTTCGCCCGCGACTGTGTCCGCGTGGATTAAAAAAAAAGTGAGTGGCCTGTGTTCTTCCAGACTATCCTCTACATCTATGCCGAATTTCATCGAAATCTGTTCAGCAGTTTAGGCTACAAACTCTAACAAACATCCATCTAAATTTTCGCATTTATAATATTAGTATGATTTTATACAATTGGTTAAACTGTTTTTGTAAAAGACTAAGGTTTTTAATTTAAATCGTTTGAAACCAAAGATATACAGAAACTAGAGAGTGCATTCTAATTTAAATTTTAATTTAAAACACTGAAGATTGTTGATTAACTTTACTTCCACATTTACTACAAAAACGTCGACATCTCTTTCTATCACTATAAAATAAACAGAGATAAAATATTTCCTGTACTTCCGGCAATAACATACATTTCTCTATAATACTTATATTAATTTTAAAGCATTTGAAATTAAGGGTCTGTCCCACCACTGGCTGATAGAGCTTAATTTAAAAATGACGTCACTGTCGACGTCAAATAAGGGAACAAAATCTGATATTTCTATCACATTTCACACGTTGGATTTATCAGACAATTACAATTTGGTGGGACGGGCCCTTAACGATAGTTTTCCGAAGTAAAGTTAGTGTTCATAGCTCGCGTACGACGGTATGAAAGCTTCTTCGCTCGCGTATTCGTGTTGGTATGGGATGGGCTCATATGAAGGCTTGATTTTGTATTCCTCTGTGTGTTTTGGAGTTCCTGCGAAATTTATTTTTTTAATTTACGAAAAAGGTTACATCTCTGAAAAAAATCTTGATAAAACCTTTTGAGAGTTTCGGTTGAGACTTTCTTATTTGCCATTTCTGATTTTGCCAAATGTGTGATCGAGAAATATATTTGCTAACAAAATTATCGGAAATCAAATATTTGTGACTGGGCTTTTAAATCGATAGTAAATAAAAAAATACCTATTTTGTAAATAATAAAAAAATAAAACCGACTTTCAAAAAACACACTAAAACAGAGTATTCTCAAAAAAAAAATATATATACCAAAAAGTAACGAAATGATTCCTTGAAAATAGTAAACCTCTCTTATTGTAGCTATTATGTCTATATTGTACAATTATTATTACTTTGATGTCGGTGTCAGCCAAGGTATGCAGTGATATTTATATGTAAGGCTTTCTACATTTGTACCATAACAATTGACAATTGAAATTATAGTAACGTTTAAGTAATGAATCTACCAATGTAGTCAATACTAAGTAATAATATTTTTACAATATAGACAAAAAAAAAACATAGACGAATTGAGTACCTCCTTTTGGGAAGTCGGTCATTAATTTTCATAATATAACAAACTTATTTGATCACTAAAGCGGCTATCTGGAACACTCTGGTAGAACACATAGGTAATTATTTAATTCCGCGCTAGAAGTTATTACTTACCAATTTTATGGACAACCGCATTAAATCCGTTCTTATCATCCGCTTCGTATTCCACAATACGTTTAGTACCGTCAGTTTCCACTAGCGTATAAGTTCCTGTACAAATAAATTATAACCGTTGGTTTTCACTGCAGAAATTTAACATCGAAAAAAAATTGACTGATCTGATGGAATTTACTTCTTAAATATCTCAAACTAACTGTTGTTCGCCATTTCGGTCCCGTGACATTAAAAAAATAATAAAAAAACATAGCCATAGCCTATGTTACTCAAAGTTGAATTAAAAAAAAGTTATAAAAGAACAAAAATACGAATCTTTCCTCTTTATAATATTAGTATAGATATAACTCTTTACGAAAGATTTTCGGTACAGAACCCCATCTATACTAATATTAAAAAGATAAAAGATTTGTATTTTTGTATGTATTGAAACACTACAGAGCCGATTTACAAATTCTTTCACCATTAAAAAGCCCCGTTATCAGTGATTAGTACAAGCTATATTTGGTATTCTTTTTAATTCCACGTGGACGAAATTGCGAGCAAAAGCTTGTATGTACCTTTTACTTTGTCACCGTCTCTTGTCTCCCAATGCTCCTTGTCGTCACCAGTATGTGGGTCCTTTACTGAGTAATCGAAAGAATATTTTGGATGTGCCTGAAAAATATAATTTCTCATGTTAATTTTACAATGTAGACAATATGTACAGGTAAAGAATTTAATTCACTTCCCATTTAGTATTACTATTATTATTTATTTTCATGGAAGACCAACAGCTATTACAACAAAGTAGGTATAGTGGTAGTTAAATTGTACAGCAAATAACAGGTCTCCACTAATAGAAGTATTTTACAAAAATGTTAATATATGTTATTATGAGTTAGCCCGTATATTTATTATTGTGAGTTTTCAATTCGATTGCATATGATTATTAAATGGGTAGGAAATAAATGTCCTCGACTGTAAAACAAATTATACATACATGATAATCAACATCATATTCATCACCGTGATGGTCACCGAGGCTCTGATGTTCATTTACACTGTAGCCCTCCAAGCTGTGACCTTCCAGTCCATGACCTTCGAAGCCATGACCCTCGTATCCGTATCCATACTCCGCCAAAGCAGCTGTTGCTAGAAGCACCAATGTTGTACATTTCTGTAAAAAAAAAAAATTATAAGTAACAATTCGTATTACTAAAAAAAACATACAGACGAATTGAGTACCTCCTTATGAGAAGTCGGTTAAAATTATGGTCAAATAAGACTAATAAAGTAATCTTGAACACCCTGTGTTTGGTAAAGCACTGCAGTAACACGTATATTAAAACACTAACGGACTCCTACGACTTTGTCAATGCGGAATTGAAATACAATAAACAGATATATTAAAAAAGTTTTTTATGTTATATATGATTTTTTTTAATATATGTCCAATTAAAAATTTCAATTATCAAACGTTCTCTTGTTTTTTTTTAAATGGCATTGGTAAAGTAGTCTGTGTTACTTTACCCCAATGCCATTTTTTTTAAAAACCATTAAAAATCTTAACATAATTATTTTTTTTTTGTAAAGTTGGAACATCCTGTATTGTATTAGGATACAAACCACTATGTCATTTGTGATGTCACTATTACATGTAAGTTATGTGAGTTCACACTTCAACTTTCCTCGGTCATTCGAGTTACCGTCACATTTGTTGCCAGCTCATTCATAAACAAGAGGTTTCTAGTCGTTCTAAATTACACTATGGTTATAGTAGACGCGGAAGCGATTTTGAAATCTTAAAAATAAATTAAAAGTTTTTTTTTAATAAGCTAAACGGACTGTAGGTCTGTGAAACTTGGGATAAAATTACAAATTGATTGACATCTTACAAAACACATATTAAAGATTGAATTTGAAAAACTCGAAAAACATTCCACCTGAGTCAAACAAGTAATAATAAGATTTGTACGCGGTTCACATTTGGTTAGTAAAGTTTAACAATAACTGGACTGGCAATCAACTGGCACCAGTAAGTAAATACAATCTATGACTTGCCGTTGCAACTCCAAATGTACTGGCGAAGTGTAAACCGCACATTTCACTGTGGTGTATCCACACCCTTAGCTTGCATGTTGCGCTCGTCACGCCAAATTATTTTCACTTTCTTTCGCTTTTATGCTTTTCAATTTCGTTTGATTGATAATATTTGATAACAAATGAAATTAAACCGTCATCGTGTTTTATGAAAATGTTTTTATTGTTATTTGTTTGCGTTTCATCGTATTTAATAATATTATTCTTGAAAATAAGTTAATATTGAAAGGAATTGACCTCCGTTACAAATTTCAGAACCAAAACACAGAGATATCTCTATGTTTAATTCCATCTCTCTCTAACTCTCGTGACCTAAATTAGACCAAATTTCCCTTGTCAGTTTTATCTGAAATTCTGTACACATATTTAATCCTGAAGATATGCTTTTATTTTTATTCAGTGTCATTTTTATTCCAAGATGGCGGTTACAAAATGGCGGATGACAAAACTAACTTAAAAATGAATTGGTCAAAATAGGAATGGATTTAAAAATATATCTTTTTAATTTTGTTTTCTGTACGGATGTATAGATTTATGTATGTCAGAAATGTCACAATTTCATGTAGAATTTTTCCGATTCCAAATAGTCATGCGCCTTACGTGAACACGCTTGGTCGCATGTCTGTGATAAATTTGACGCTGATTAGAGAATATTGCGGACATTACTGTTGTCGGCTTTTTTAAACGGATTACCGTTGTTTCCGGAAGTCATAGTTCCATGTTTAAACTAAAATTATTATTTTTTTACTAACGAAACGACTTCGCATAGATCCAATGCTTATTTAAAAACTAGCTGTTCCCGTGCGACTTTATTCGCATAAAATTAAGAAAATTTTATTTTGTTGTTTATATGTGTCAAATTATCAATTACAAATGTCAAAGTGACATGACATTATGGCAAACTATGGCAACCTTGCTTCCTTGATGTTGGCAACAACTTATGGTCCCATTCCCACATTAGGGTTTTTATCCAAAATATTTACCCCCTAAGTTTAAAAAATATGTGAAAATATACATATAGCCTAAAGCGTGACGTAAGTGTAGGGCTTTATATTAAAAACAATATTCAAAAATATGCTGTAATTGCTGACATGTTAGGCAACAAATAAGTGTGTGTTTACGCTTTATTATAATAGTATAGATAGTATATTCGTAGTATAGATGTGTTTATTACCGAAATTGTATTGTGCCTCTTTGATTTGGTTATATTGACCTCAATGTGATTGGTTTAATTGGTTTTAAAATTAATGAAAATACTAAATTTAGGTTATTTAATTAATTTTCTAATACAATATTTAGTGGCGCGAATTAAAAAGAACGTAAAAGTGGAATGAATTAACAACGAATATATCAAATGGTATTTATTGTACCATTTTTAAAATAGAATTGATGATTTGCTAATTTGATGTATTTGTAATTTTAATGCCACATACAGTCTTTTTTATTGGTTGCTAGCTGTTGCCCGCGACTATGCCTAAACTATGTTTGTAGTAATTAATTTTCTTGTCTAATTAATTTACATGTAAAATCAATTAACTTACGTAAAGTAATTGAATAGTTAAAAGTATAGTTATCAATTGGTCTTATTGTACAGTAATTATGTCAAGTTGCGTAGAACTTTCACGCATTAGTGCGTCGTGGGTGCAACGCTGCGTTACATGTTGTACCCATTAATCTGCATTGACCACTGCAAATTACTGTACGCGTTTATATTTTAATAAGCAACTTAGTGATTTTTTATATGTTTAAAGTTTAATTTGATATTTAGTTATATCAATAATATTAATTACTAGCTGTTCCCGTGCAACTTCATCCGCGTAAAATTATGAAAATTTTATTATATTATTTACATGTGTCAAATTATCAATTGCAAATGTCAAAAAGAGATATGATGAGAAACCATGGCAACCTTGCTTCCTTGATGTTGGCAGCAACTTATAGTCTCTTTCCCACATTAGGGTTTTTATCCAAAATATTTACCCCCTAAGTTTAATGGTGTGAAATATATAGCCTAAAGCGTTTCGTTAGTGTAGGGCTTTTTATTAAAAAAAGCATTATTCAAAAATATGGTGTAATTGCTGACATCTTAGGCAACAAAGAAGTGTGTGTCTACACTGTATTATAATAGTGTAGAAGATAGATAGATAGTATAGATCTGCTACTTTAATTAAAATGTAACTGACCGATGTACTAAAAAAATATTTAATAACGAAATAGGAAGTATTTTGCAATAATATATAATTTAATATAATGATTTGGACTTGAAATTTTTTTTGTTTGTCTGTGTATTTGTGTGATATAGTCTCAGAATCCGCTTATACGATTTGGTTAATGTTTTACGTTAATATATTACGTTAAGTTTCATTTAAGATTTAGTGTATGTTTTATTTCAATTAGTGCTTATAAAATCATAATAATCGACATTAAATGTTTCCGTGAATGTTTCTTAATGTAAACTTAGATCTATTTGATCAAACATTTAACTTATTTTTGAGTTAAATGAATTATTAATTTATTGAATTATCGATACTATTATAAGAAAGCGTAAACACAAACTTCTTTGTTGCCTAAGATACAGCATATTTTTGAATAATCCTTTTTTTAATTAAGAGCCCTACACTAGCGTTACGCTTTGTGGCTATGTATTTTAACGCCATTAAACTTAGGGGGTAAACATTTTGGATAAAAACCCTAATGTGGGAAAGAGACCATAAGTTGCTGCCAACATCAAGGAAGCAAGGTTATCGTAATGTCATGTCATTTTCACATTTGTTATTGATAATTTGACAAATGTAAACAATAAAATCAAATTTTCGTAATTTCATGCGGATGAAGTCGCACGGGAACAGCTAGTTAAAAATAAAACATGAATAACCGTAAACAAGTAAGAATAGTATAAAAATCTCATACATATATGCAATTTATTAAAATAGCAGTTATAACGAATAGCAGTTAAATTTAACTGTTACCTGTTTAACGGGTAACGACTTATTTCTGGGTAATCAGTCAACTTTAACCATACCATGTTACGTAATGTTTTCGAACCAAGAAACGGTTAAAAACTAGGAAGACTTCATGTTAATTGTTATGAATTATTACTGGCTTTTGCCCGCGATTTCGTACTCGATTAATAATAAAAAAAATAAGTAGTCAATGTGTTCTTTCAGACTGTACATCTGTGATAAATTTTATCGAGATATGTTAAGTTGCTCTGGATGTATTTTCTAATAAACATGCGATCATCAAAATCGTTTAGTGCTTTAAGTTATTTTAATTGATTAGGTTTATATAGCAAAGTTTTTATTATTTTATCTATAACCAATTACTTGTAAGTCTTTATGTCATATGTTCTAAATAAATCCATAGATTTATTGATATTCGCTATAGAAAGATAAACTAAGTTACACCGTCATTATGTAAAATTCACAACCATCTTACTAATGTTATAAATGTGATGTGAAAGTTTGGATGGATGGATGTTTGTTTGAGTTTGTAGCCTAAACTGCTGAACGGATTTCGATAAAATTTGCCATAGATGTATAATATAGTCTGGAAGAACACATAGGCTATTCACTTTTGTTTTTTCCAATACCACGCGGACGGAGTCGCGGGAAAAAGCTAGTTATTAATAAATCAATTAAATCACTTCATTTCATCCATAAATAATCTTACAAGATTTAATTTAAAAAAAAATTAAAAATAAAACTGGCACATAACACTATTGATAAATACTCACAATTAAGAAAGCCATGATGCACAAAAAAAGAAAAAAAAAGCAACAAAATATTATGATGTACAAAGATTGAATGTAAAACGATTTACGTGTGCGCACGCACTTATACCCGAGAAATAGTTAATTCCATCCCCCCCTTAGTATATTGGTCACTAGACCTAGAAGGGGAAGATGCTAAGTCTGATTCTTAACATAATGGTAACGTTAAAGCTTGTAACTTCGAAGTACAATATTTATGCCTTTAAGGTAGTTGTTTCAAATCCATCATACCATTTTTTTTTTCATTAAAAAATGCAGTCACCTTAAAAAAGCTACTTTAGCAGTGAGTGACTTAGACAGTATTTGTCATTTTTTTTAAATTTCACGGGGACGAAGTCGCCAGCAACAGTTAGTGTTTTTTAATTAATCATACTAATATAAATGCGAAAGTTTAGATGGATGTGTTTGTTAGAGTTTGTAACCTAAACGGCTGAACGGATTTCGATGAAATTTGGCATAGACGTAGAGTGTAATCTGAAAAAAACACATAGGCTACTCACTTATGTTTTTTTTTTTAAATAGTACAAATATTAAAATACAGATTATTTGATAACCTCATTTTAGGAAGTCGGTTAAATACGATAGTCGACAGTTTTAATATTTTACGACAGCGAAACTTAATTTGCATAACAGTATATGCGGATTGTTGTCGAAGACATTTTTAATTGCAGTTTATGTTGTGCGGAAACTTGCACTGTACAATGTGAAAAAAACTATCGCACAACTGTTTCTCGCTTTGATTAATATGAGCTTATATTGAGCCGCGCTACTCGATTTTATTATTATGCAACTAAACAGTTTGTCATTGTTATTTTATTGTTATTAACAGTATTGTTATGCAACTAAACAGTTGAAGTAGCGAAACAATCGACAGTCTCACAACGGTTGTGCGATTATTTAGTCAAAAGTGTGCGCCCGCTATAAAGGTGTGCACTTATTGTGGTAGCGTTTTATGTTTACATAACCGTATTTTAATATTTGCCAAAAAAAAATTCGATCCATTTCAAAAATTTTTACACCATTAAAGCTATGTTCCAAAAGTATATATGTAGCTAAAATCACGCGGGCGAAGTCGTGAGCAACAGCTAGTATAGAGTAAACCTATAGTTAGTTCTTTAAAATACTAGTATTCATATAACACTAGTGGCTTATACGTATACGTTTTTCTGTTTCGAAGTATGCTTTGAAAAATTTCCACAGTAATTTCCACTTGATAGATTTGCTCGATGATAAATCATAGGGTACAAGTCACTGAACCAATATGACTTGTAATCCGTTACGTTACAAAGTAATCTAAGCAGCAGTTATAAGTATAGCTTAATTTTATTGCATGACCTACTATGAAAATCTACACTGTTATAAACAGGAAAGATTTGTATTTTTGTATGTATTGAAATAACTCAGAAACTACTGCGGCGTTTTCAAAAATTCTTTTAAAATTAAAATGCTACGTTATCAGTGAGTAACATAAACTATATTATTTATTATTTTTTTAATTTCACGCTTGCGAAGTCGCGAGCAACAGCTTGTAATAAAGAGGAAAGATTTGTGTTTCTTTATGTATTCAAATAACTCAAATTCTTACGGACCGATTTCAAATATTGACCATTAAAAAGCTACGTTGCCAATGAGTAGCACAGGCTATAATTTTATTATCATCATCATCTTCATCTTTCTGCTTATCCAATGTTTTTATGATTACGGTTGTTATTCTTATTATGACATTTTAAACAAGAAAATTACACTTCACTTTAGACTCGCGGTGTTACGTAAATAGATTCGTTCAAACTTTGTCAAGTCATGACGATAGATTTCTCACTTTCGAACTGCGATGCCTTAACAGTTTTGTCAATGGTCATCGGATGTGTTTTATATAGCTCTTGCCCGTGACTCCGTCCGGATGATGGGTCCGTGGGATAAAAAAAAACTTGTAAGTACCCTCTGTTCTAGACTATGTTCTACATTTATGCCAAATTTCAACGAGATCCGTCCAGCAGTTTAGGCTGCAAACTCTAAGAAACATCTATCCATCTAAACTTTTGTATTTATCACGAATTAAGTAAGAAGTAAGTTTTAGTAAGAAGCTTTACTACATTTTGTAAGAAGTAAGATAATCTTGCAGTAAAGTGGCAATTGTAACTAACAAAGTAGTCTTTTCGCTAGAATTAAAAAAAGTAAGTAAAGAAGATATCGGTTAAATGTTTGGCGGATAGTAAATGTTACTATAGTATGGATGTTTATCATATACCGGTTTGTATGCCTCGTAATAATGCCGATAAAAAATAACAGAAAAATGGTTTTTTTTTTTGCTTGATTTTATTACACCTACAAAAGTCTTTATATTGTAGTAGGGTTGTCAAAAAAAACAGAACATATCTGACAACCCTATACATCTTTCGTGATTGTTCTCGTCTCCGTCGATCGCATTTTACGCAACCAAACGTAGAATATAGAGCTGTCTGTTCGGGAAATTGAGATCTTCACGCCACTTATTGAATACCGGAAAAGCAGACATCGATCAACACGGACGGTTAGCCAATAAAACTGCCGACCTCTTTATTTAATCTTTGCTATTTATTATAACGATAATAATAGTTTTGTGCAACTCTACGCATGAGAACGCATTTCTGTGCTTCAATTATAATTTACATAATACCTCTAAATACTGATATCTTCTTACTATTATAAATGCGAAAGTTTAGATGGATGTATGTTTGTCAGAGTTTGTAACCCAAACGGCTGAACGGATTTCAATGAAATTTGGCATAGATGTAATGGATAGTCTGGTTCAACACATAGGCTACTCACTTTTGTTTATTTCAATTCCACCCGAACGGAGTCGCGAGTGCAAGCTAGTGTCTTATATTTTATAACATTAATTGAGATAATTAAAAATATAACCGAAGGAAAACGCATAGATGATCAACAATTGGTAATTAATAGTGGAGCAATTGGTGCGGAGATATCTTGATCGTATTACGCGAGCGTTGTATTTGGAACGCATCGCTTGTTTATGTAATGTCGACATGTTCGATTGGTGAAAAATATGTAAGAAAGATCAATTGTTTATGTCTAACCATAAAAAAAATAGTGTTTCTATTGAAATTGATTGAAAAAATTGATTTTAATTTAAACATACAAATTATTATACATATATATTATATTGAGAAAATAAGGAGTAAAAGGTTAGAGAGGTATGGACATGTTATGAGAAGGGATGAATCGCATGTAACAAGACGGACGTTAGTTATGAATGTGGAGGGGTACATCGGTAGAGGTAGACCTAGAAAGAGATGAATGGATTGCGTGAAAGGTGACATGATCAAGAAGGGAGTGATGACTGAGATGACGGATGATAGAGTGCTTTGGAGGACGAAAACCCGGCGCGCCGACCCTACAGGAGTAGGATAATGCAGGGGAGATGATGATGAAGTTATTATACTGTGATTTTTGACAATAATCATTATGTTTGTCTAATGCGTTCTTCATAAATAAAAAAATACCTATACCGAAAACAGTATGATGACACATGTTTATGGTGAAACAACCTTTCTCCCGCGACACCGTCCGCATGGAATTAAAAAACAAAAGCAACCATCCTATGTGTTCTTCCAGACTGCTCTACATCTATGCTAAATTTCATCCAGATACGTTCAGCCGTTTAGGCTACAAACTCTTACAAACATCCAACCATCTAAACTTTCGCATTTGTAATATTAGTTAGATATATAGCTATGTTGATGTCTATAACAGTCAGAATTAAAATATCCTACAGTCCTCTCATTTACAAGAGTAGATCTTTTTTTTTTATTTTCGTCCCTTTCAGTCTTATTGTTAAAAATAGAGATGACAATCTTATAATGGTAACTCAGTAACGGATTTGAAACCAATCAAACTGTCAAGTCCAGGAAGGAGAAGAACATCGTGGCTTGTAATCTTCTCCAATGGTACAACAGAAGTACTCGTTCTATATTAGCTACGGTGTCCGCACTTCAAGTTGCTGTAATGTTGCCAACCTTCGTTAGGAGACGGCACCAAAAGAAGAAGAAATTGCCAAGGTAATTGAGTTACTAACTTTCCCCTTTATCTACAGTTCAGCGAATGCAAAGAAGTGGGAAGTGGAATTGGCAACACTAAAGAGCAACAATCTCCGTTTGACTGCCGCGCTGCAAGAGAGTACAGCGAACGTGGATGAATGGAAGCGGCAACTACACCAGTATAGGGAGGAGGTCGCTCGCGCACGTCACTACGCGGGGAAAGGTGAGCGAGATAGTGGTATAGGAAGAGGTGTTGAGAGAACGAGATAGATAGCAAAAGCATTTACAAAACCGAAGACATCTGAAGCTTAAGACGTGTGTGTTTGTGTGTGATTATAGTATACCTACTCTGTAATAAATAGCTGTTGAAAACAAGTTTTATATTCTTGTATATTTCTGATGGACGAAATAGATTGCGCTGATTTCAGAAAGTCATTGATCATTAGAATGTTAAAATATTCCTGACTAACATAGACTATTTTTAACATTGGATGTTTCCCAATGGACCGATTGGCCCAACGATCGATGGAATCAATGGGACTTTTTTGCTGTAGTCGATGTTTTTATCGATTCGATTGACTGAATGGGAAACAATGTCATCCGAAAATACCCATAAAATCACAAATAAATACAACCATGAAGTCACAACGTTAGAAAAATAAAATTGCATAAGCTATCAATTATAGATCATTGATGTCACAAAATGATGATTTCCAGGTGGTGATGCGAACGAAGTGGAACAGCTACGACAGCGCGTGGCGCAGCTGGAGGCGGAACTGGCGCAGAAGAATGAAGAACTGGCTCAGATCACCAAGTCCAAGAAGAGTGAACAGGTCAGGTTATACAGTTAACATTCTTACTAATACTGTAAATGCGAAAGTTTAGATGGATGGCTGATTGTTAGAGTTTCTAGCCTAAACGGCTAGATTTCTATGAAATTTGGCATAGATGTAGAGTCTGGAAGGACATTTAGTGTACTATTAACAAAGCTTTAATTTTAAAAATTTTATAATTAATAAATTTAACAGTGGTAGTGCCCGCTTTAACATCTTAGCACGAATGGGCCGGCACGCCCGGTGTAATACCACGACCACACAGAAGACAGGCGTGAAATGGAACCAATGCCGTGTTTCGTCTGATGAGTGTGGTGCCGGAGGCCTAATTTAAGTCCTTTTCTCTTTACCACCCTTTTCTTATGAGAGGATGGGAAGGGGAAGTGGATTTGACGATGGAGGAGATGCATAGGAAGAGGAAATACCCTCTTTATGTGCGTCTCCTCCTCCGTCGGATAAAGGTAGGCGACGCATCTGCAATTGCAGATGTCTATGGGCAGCGTACGCTTCGCCATTTTGGCGGATTCAGGTGGCCGCTTGCTCGTTTGCCATCTTATATTATAAAAAAAAAAAGCTTGAGATTTTACGTACCGTTTTTCATAAAGTCTAACTCATTTGGCTTCTTACTCATTTTAAATGTAATGTCGAATTTGTCACTCAACGTCAAAGAACTGGTATAAAATAATATTGTCATCTCTCTCGTTCTCTTTGGAAAACAGAGACGACAAATATCACTCAAATTTCACTGTTACAATGACTTATTATAAAAAATATACTAATGTTTAGTACTTGTGTATAGAAGTTGTTAATGTAAATGCGACTCTATTGTATAGGACGCAGAGGCTAAACTCGCGCAGAGCCAGTTGGAGCTGGCGCTGGCGGCGCAGGACGGCCAGCGGCAGGTGCTGCAGGCGCTCAACGACCAGCTCGCGAGGCAGCTCGAGGAGCTCGTGAGTTACAAACCTTATTTATATCGAGATAGAGTACAATTTTCATTGTGTTACCTTGATATAGTCACTGAATAGTTATGATGCAAATGCTTTTTATTAGAATTAATTACTTATAAAGGAAAGGATATGTTTTATGTTTGATACTAATATTTCTGGTCCTTCAAGCAGGATGTATTAAAGCAATAACATAATTCATGTATAGATTTGTAGTCGGAGGTTAAATAGCTTATGAACTAGCGCCCTCCATGCTACGGGTAAATGTAAATAAAACTAAGTATGTATGGAATAAGATTGCTGACTTGCTACAAAATTACGCTTTATTATATTAGTATAAAAGATAGACATAGAATTATAGATAACTAGCTGTTCTCATGCGGCTTCATCCGCATGAAATTATGACTATTTTATATTATTGTTTATAATAGTCAAATTATCAATAGCAAATTTCAAAATGATATGACATGACAAACCTTGACAGTCTCCCTTCCTTGATGTTGGCAGCAACATATGGTCTCTTTTCCACATTAGGGTTTTTATCAAAATATTTACTCCCTAAGTTTGGCGTGAAAATATATAGCCTAAAGCCTGACGTAAGTGTAGGGCGTTTTATTAAAAAAAGAATTATTCAAAAATATGCTGTAATTGCTGACATGTTAGGCAACAAAGAAGTGTGTGTTTATGCTTTATTATAATAGTATAGATAGATACATTTCTTCTTTCATTGGTGTGACAATGATCGTTATATTAATGTAATGATTTTAATATTTTCAGTCGACGATCCATCGCGAGATAAACACCGCGTTGCAAACATGAGACGCGGCCGCGGTGC
>NW_013525369.1:1110569-1118133 GCF_000836215.1 Papilio polytes | reverse complement strand
AATGTATGTTTAATCTTTCCTGTAACATATTTTTAATTGAGGTTTTATATAAAGGGTTGGGCGTAAAATTCCGCGTTACGTCACTATTTTCTTTGTAGTTTCTCTTCAATAGTAAATTATGGTAAATGTTAATATGAAAAATGTTTATAATAAAGTCCGCAATCAAAGGTTGTATATTCCAGTAACGATACCTCTCGTTCTATAGATTTATGTCGCAGATAGATTGTGAATATCGGCATTTCGTAATCTGACTAAGCGTTATAAACTTTGACAGAGGAGGGGACGCACAGAAATAAATTATTTCCTCTCCTATATAAATTTCACCTCTTCGCGTTCTTAAAATAGACGGTTTTTTTTAAACATTTATACTATGCCTAGTCAGATTATAAACTAGCCAAATTCACTCGTTTAGTGACATTTCGATATATTAGTAAGTAAAATATTGACAAGCGACAATTTCTTGTCGATATTAATTATAAGTTTTTTTTATATACTAGTTTATGTTGAAATTATGTTTATAGACCTCAAGGTCACCGAGGCTCCATATTTTATGTATTTACCACCGATATATTTTCGAATATCTTATTTTTAGTTATATAAACTAATATTTGTGCATATACGAAGGAAAACTGACTGGGAATTTAAAAAGTTTCTACAATTGCTGTAATATAAGAAACTAATTCTTTTAAACACTACAGAAAATTTATGAACACCAATTATATTTGATCTCGAGCCATTTATACATTAAAAATATATTTAAGTTAAATCGATTTGCTTCAAGTTTAATAAATGGTAATCGAAATATCTGGATAAAAGAAAGGTCGATCCATTTCTTAACTCCCTTGCTTGGATTGTTTTTTTTATGTTCATATCTAAAATAATCGTCCAAATGTCGATATATTTGTGTACATCACTATAAAAATATATTACTAGAGTGCTGATAAGTTTTACTTCAAATTTTTTGAATAACTTTTATTTAGATCTCATGAAAAATAATTGAATTACAAAGTTCACTGTATTTATTATTTTAATTTATGATTTTGTTTAAAAACTTGAATATTGTCAAAAATAAGTCGAGTTCGTTTCATACAAATAAGATTTTTTGTATGAGATTAACGAACTAACAAAAAGTATAGAATTAATTTGAATTGCTTTTTTTAGACGTTCGCGGTGTTTCACTTAAAATTATGAACATAAACCATAGCATAGACCCGCCCTTATGGAAATAAATGAAGGAATAAGAAATTTTAAAATGACTGGCAAAAGCCAAAGAATAAAATTTGTTTAAGACGCACGTAAAATGTCTGTCGTGGCATTTCAATATTTAAAAAAAATCATATATTGAGTTCGTTGAAACTTGACGTATAAATACGCAATTCAAGGCGTTTTACTATTTTTTTTGACGTATCGATCATAAAGAAAATCGGTAGTTTACATTTGTTTGGTAATTATGAAAATTTGATATGGCATTTTTACCAAACGTCAAATAATCCTACTAAATTAATACTTTTTTTGTATGAAATCGCGTTAAATATGCCAAAAGTTATTATAAGGCACTTAGATTTTGGATTGCATCGTTTAGACGTAGGCGTTGAAACTGGCTGCACTAAGAAATACCGAAATAGAATTGAAGCTTAAATAATCTAGAATGTTCCAAATTAGTTCAGTGACAGGCTGTGCCGTGTCTTAGAGTATTCGTAAGTCTATGGATAATGTTCGTGTATTAACGAAACGTAAAGTGTGAGCATATGCTTTTATCTTATGGATATTAAAATCCATTGAAGATTGGATTGGGTCCAGAATGGATTGAATTGGATCCAAAATGGATTGGATGGATTTTTCGATGTTTAAAAAAGGTGCGTTTTCTTTCTTAATACTTTTGGATTTTACTAGAATTCATTAATTCAACATTTTACTACTTTTTTATTTACAAACAATGTTTACATAATTTTTATTGTTTTAAATTTTGATACAACCTTTTTTAATTTTGACTTCATATTTATTATTCATACTAATATTTTTTTTTACTTTTTTATAGTTTTTCTCATGACAATTTTAGTTAGAAATTATTAAACAGATATAGTTTTGTTCACTATAACCAATAAGTTATTTTAAACAGTTTTTTGTATTGTACGAACGTTTTTGACAAGTATATGCTCCTGCTTTACTGAATATCTGGTTACACTCGAAGCCAGAAAAAAGGTATACACTCGAATAAAATAAAATTATGTAAGTAAACGATTTCGACATTTAGTAAATAAGATTATTAACTTATATAATAATATATAAGCGTATTAGTATTTATAATTATTGTTGCCTCTAGAAACTTTGAGAATGTATTTTTAACATTTATTTTGAATTACAATATAGATGTTTAATTCCCGCTCGGAATTATTTGTATTTACTCGAATTAATATATGAAAAACAAGCTTTATTTACTATTAATTTAAGGTATAATTTTGATTGTAATTTATTTCGTTGGTTTTTTCACGACTGTCTAATAGTGTATTTAATAAATATATGTACATTACCATTCCTAGTCGATAAGTAATTACGTCATCAACTGCATTTGTCAACTCCCGTGGTAGGTTTTTTTTTAATTTTCCTTGTAATTTTCGTTAAAAACCCTGTATCGCATAGAACCCTTAGCGAATTAGTGACGTATTTACAGGTTGAGGTAACCTTAAATGACAAGAAACATGACTATTTGGTACACGACTATATTCCGACAAGGATATTTGGCCCAGTGAGATATCGAGGATAAAGGAAATATAAAAAAGTTACTTAGGCATAGACATAAAACGAAAATGTACAAGGTGCAAGAATATTGTAACACTAATTTGAAATTGAAAAGAGGGCGCTAGCTATTGTAATCCAGTGTGATTTATGTCCCTCGGGTCAAATAACTTCGTCGGTCTGTATTTCCACGGTTAACCTTCATCCGTCAAAACGTTTGAATAATGGAAACAAATGATATCATTGAAAAAGGCTGAGGACACAATTTTTAAAATATACAATGTCTTCTAAACAGGGTAATTTCGTTTACTGTTGTGTACTTTTTGAA
This sequence comes from Papilio polytes, assembly GCF_000836215.1. Taxonomy (NCBI): domain Eukaryota; kingdom Metazoa; phylum Arthropoda; class Insecta; order Lepidoptera; family Papilionidae; genus Papilio; species Papilio polytes. The sequence continues at coordinate 1,115,069 of NW_013525369.1, read as the reverse complement.
TAGTGAATTGTTATTCGATTTTTACTCTTATCTACTGGACAGTAAAGTACATAATCTTTGAAACAGTTCTCATAGCGAATCAGAGTATAAACAAAAATATAAAGAATATCTTTTAATTTCTTGTTTAAAAATAACCACACTAGTGCACAAGACTTATTTTTATTACAACGATAATCCACGCCACTGATCTGTATAAATAGATAAGTTATTCCATGGAAATTACAGGACTAGCATTTTTCCGACTTAAAAGCGCCTTTTATTGCTAGTTGTTACCGTTGCTTTTCTGTTTGACAGAACCTACATGGTGAAGATCAAATAGCCACAAAATACTTCTGGTAGCCTGTCTATTTATAGAAATCAGTGTCCTACGTACATGTGATGTCATAGAGTTTTTGTTTATACTCTGTTTTTGACTCAAGGTTTTGATTGACAATTGTGAAGGCATGTTTAGATGACGTTACACTGTGCTGTTGTTGAAAATAAATATAATTTTAACATAGAATTATACATGAACAATTTTATTTGTTAGTTAAATGAAGATATAGTTCTAGAAAATGAAATGAACATAGAGGACACTATTTATTTGTACATGTAACACATAGAATTAGAGTCAGATGTTGGTGTTGTAATTGTAATATAGATATTTAAGTGTTATTTTGATGGTCATTTGAACCGATAATAGAGTAGTTAATGTAATCTGGCTGGGAGATAACATTGAGATTAATATTAAAAAAACTATAAAATATCAAATTGTGAATTAATGTACCAATATTTTTGGCCCAGAGTGTATCGCCCACCGATTTCTTTATGAAGTGCCAATGTTTACCACCAATACGATTCTCTTTGGGCTATTTGATTATTCATTGTTAGTTTATTTGTAATCGAATCGTAGTTTGTAATTATTGTGTATTTATGAAAGACTGTGTTGCATTTGCTGTTTTATTGTCACCGCATAAGATTCAATATTGTATAACATTTTGGTAAAAAAATAAAATAAAATGAAAAGGTTCTTATTCTGGCAACATTTATGTTTATTATGGTTGTTGATCACCAATTAAAATTTATATATAGCGGGTTTGATCTATACAAATATAAAAATTTTCTTAGGGCTTGTCCCACCACTGGCTGATAGAAGCTCAGATTAAACATGACGTTACTGTCGTGTGTAACAAAATCCGATATTTTCATGACAAATTTTACACGTTGGATTGTTATCAGACAATTTAGAATTTGATGGGATTGGCCCTTAGTTTATTAATAACTGGAGATTATTATTAATAGAGTACATTTTGATGATCAAATCGAATGAGATTAGCAATTTGAGGTTTCTAGTACTGAAACTTGTATATTGGCATCCTTGTGCCTGACAAGATGTTTTATACATGTTTCTTCCTTATTGGAATCTTAACTTAATTTTTATTAGCTATTTTATAAACAATAAATACACTTTTATTTTGCAAATGCAACGCAGTCTAAAATGTACGTTAAATCTTCCATTAGGAATGTAGTCGCTGTGAGCTACCATATGCATATAACAATAAAAATATATGGATTAAGTTTTGTTTTTTTTACCCAATATTAATAGAGTAAAATGAAAATAGATGACGCAGCAGTTTGAATATTCCGCTTGGTAAATACCACGACCATAAAAACGATGTCAAATATTCCACCTTCAGTTGTTGATTTGGAAAAATATGGTATTAATAGTGTGTCTAAATAATTTAGATTAGTTTAAGAATTCATTTCAAATTTAGTAGGGATGGGTTGTGTAAAATCAGTCACGAATCTTATCGATTTCCGATTTTTATTCTTATAGAAGTTGGAATCGATAGATTTATAGTTATAACTTATGAAATAAAAAGAATTTTCTCAAATTATTAATGACCATAACAAATAATAAGAGTAAATAAATGTCTATTTATACTACAGCCGTACGTAATCGAATTGGTTTCGCTATTATTTCTGTCATCGCTAAATTCTCTACACTATAATCAATACTAGAATTGTCCTCTAAATTAGTTAATAAGAAAATAATAATTTTAGTCGAGTTCGCTAATTATTTAAACAGAATATCGATAGTTCCAAATTGTTCGCTATGCGCATTTGTTTCGTCACTACGATACGTGTCTATTAAGTATGGCATTTGTCTTCATAAAAATTGAATTCGATACTTCATATACGTCTTTTATCAAACTAATCTATTTTATTTAGACAAACTATAGCAAAGTGAAACAGTTTGGTTTTCGGCTGTTTTAAAAATAAATGTGTCTCTTAAAAACTAAACTCAATTTACTTCAACCATCACCAATCTACGTAAAAATGTAATTCTTGCGATGTGTAGTTTTGAATCGGGCGCGTTTTATCCGGGGGCCATTTCCGAATCGATTTCCCAAAGCGCATGTCACATTTCCCGCCTTTTCGGCAGTATCCGCGCGGCCGTTGATACGGGAGTACGTATGTAAAACGCGGTTCTATTCATTAAAATTAAAACGTTTTCTTAACAATAAGTGTAAAAACAGTTATTTATTTTATTTTATTGTATGAAGAGGAAATAGTACATTTAGTCGTTTATGTTAAAATAGTAATTTTAATACATTTTTATAATTCTCGTGTTATCGCGTAGATTTCGCTAACATCTTGGTTGTTTGACAGAAATCGATACTGTTTATTATCTTTGTAAGTATAATTTGTTTTTATTAGTGTTAAAAATTTTAAAATATCCTTTTTTATATAAAATTGTCTTTATTTCCTTTGCAATTTAGTTAAAATATCGTATTAAAAGATTTGTTATTAATTTTGTTTATAATTTAACGAATTTAATAATTCTACAAATGCTGTTTTAAAGAAAATTTTTAGGTTACATTTTTAATATTTCATTTTATTTTCTTTTAAATCAGTGAGTTTTATTAGTATACAGTATTCTGGTATTTTATTTTATAGATACAATAAAAAATAAATTGTTTTTTTATGGTTAACCTTAAAACCTAAGTAGAATTTCAACATTTAGATCACAAACTGACGTAATTCTTAGACAACCAAAATACACGTTTTCTATTACGCTTTGTAAAGCGTGAGAAAATTCTTTCAAAGATTTCATATTCTCATACAGAATGGTTCTTTGTTCTGCTTTTCAATTGTTTATAGTCTGTGAGATATTACGTTATTCTAAAGTGCATTTATTGCATAATTTTGCGACGAGACACAATTTTCGTTCTTCTGGATGTATTTGGGTCGATTTTCTCTAGTTTACTACGCTAGTGTTACTATTCCTAATGGTTGTACCTTCTGTTAGATATTTTATAGGATACTTTTTATACAAATATTTTCCACCAAGTAGATTTTCTAACATGAATTTGCAACGTATTTTCCGAACAATATTCTCAATTAAAAAAACTCTATAATATTACGTACATTCTAATATACGAAAGATATTACTTTCCTGTCAATAGGTACTAAATATTTAACAAGCTGTGAGACGTGACTTCGTCCGCGCGGAATTAAAAGCTGTAAATGGCCTATATGTTTTTCCAGATATATTCTACGTCTATGCCTTTCATCGAGATCTGTTCAGTCGTTAAGACGACAAACTCGTAACAAACCATCTAAACTTTCGCATCTATACATATAATTAAATTGGAGTGTCTGTTTGTAATATCAAAAGAAAAAATCCAGATTTCGGGAAAATGATGTATGTGCGTTGCTGATAACGAAAATGTCATTTAAAAAAAAATTATGTCTGTTTGTCCGCAAGACGGGTTTGTTCCGGGTAATCTCCGAAACGGCTGCACCTATTTCGACCGGACTTTCACTAAAGGGTAGCTGATATAGACGGGCATATTATAGGCTACTTTTTATCTCAATATTGCTTTATCGAAGTCGCCGGCAGCAATGGTAATAATATTAGTAAGGTAGTATAATTAAATTTACCTTTCTTTTGTTTTCCCTTTAACGAGTTAACTCCAAAGAACAAAGAGCTAGAACAATGTCCCAATCAATTGTCTTCGTCGTTGATGAGAGGTAGCGCTGTAACCGCCAATTTCCTGACAGATAATTGCCAGCAATTCGCTGACTGCGCTTTTAATGGAGAAGGGGATGACATTCGACCACATATTGCGACCTGATCTAGTACTTATAAACGTAACTAGATGTTTCTTATACGAATAATGTACGAATTCAAGGCTTTAGACTCGAATTTTGAGGTAGGGCAACAATGTTTACAGGTAGAGTGTTACATAAAAATCAAAATCGATTTGCCTACGAATCATGGGCCAAAAGTAGGCTAAAAAGGGTTCCTGTCATGTCACAATATATGTTCGGAAAAGTTGAGATACCTATGGGTACAATTTTTTCTCTCTTACACTATGAAAAAACAATTTAATGTTTCTCTTTCTTAGTCTTTGGTTAAGGTTTAAGAAAGGTAGGACATTGTGATATTAATGTAGATCATTGCAACACAATGCCCTTCCTGTGAGATACCTTCTAATATCATCCACTTGCCCT
>NW_013525369.1:1100914-1110497 GCF_000836215.1 Papilio polytes | reverse complement strand
TTTGTAGCCATCCACTTTCAATCTTAACACTTTCTGTTACCTTCTAACATCTATTCATTTAAATATTCGCATTTAAAATATTAGTAGCTAACTGTTGCTCGCGACTTCGTCCCCGTGAACAAAAAATTATAATGAAAGACAAAGCCTATGTTACTCACTGATAACGTAACTTTTTAATGGTGGTATTTTAAAAATCGGCCCATTAATTTTTTCATTTTATTGCATACAAAAATACAAATCTTTTCCCTTTTATATTAGTACTAGCTGTTCCCGTGCGACTTCATCCGCATGAAATTATGAAAATTTTATTTTATTGTTCACATTTGTCAAATTATCAATTGAAAATGTTAAAATGACATGACACGAAAAACCTTGGCAATCTTGCTTCTTGATGTTGGCAACAACTTATGGTCTCTTTCCCACATTAGAGTTTAATTAAGAGACGTGAAAATCTATAGCCTAAAGCGTGAGGTACGAGTAGGGCTTTTTATTAAAAAAAGAGTTATTCGAAAGTATGCTGTAATTGCTGAGATCTTAGGCAACAAAGAAGTGTGTGTTTACGCTTTATTATAATAATATAGATAGATATAGATATATCAGTATGATCTACACGTAAATTTAATTAAATTTATTTAAAACAGATATGTGATATAAAAATTAATGCTGGTATAAAAATATAGGTCGTCGGTGAATTAAATTCTGAAAGTATGTACATATGTACATCTTGTGCGATGTTATGCGGAAAATGTGTATCACACGTGAATTCTGCCCAGCCAAATGGAAAATATGAAATTCACAGTCCGTTGCAAACCTAGTGCTGGGAATTAAATAGCGTTTACGTATAGCCTTGTCCACGATTTTTTTATATTATAACGATTTTATATTTTTAATTAAAATAAAAATTCCGTATAATTTTTTTTATAAAAATATTAGTAGATATTTTGTTAATTTACTAATAATTTCTTTAACCAGTCAAACTAAGCTAAAGGTTGGTGCTATGATGGTTCACGACAACAGTCGAATGGCAGGATTCGAACCCTCGACGGCAAGATCGGTTGTCCGTACCCCAAACCATTAGATCATTGGCACTTTTTGTTTTAGATGTTATGAAAATTCCTTTTATGCACTGATCTGTACTTCGGATCTGATCTGTGTTTGATTGTTTCAATTTCAACCATTTTGATATTATTCACAATTAAATCTATCTTTTTAAAGTTATTTTGTCTCCGACTGGTTAGATTTTACATGAAAATAAAATAAAATAAACATATACAATCTTTCTTTATAATTATGGTTAACAAATGATACCGCCAGCGCTAAGAGGAGATCAACACAAAATACCACAATAAAACCTGTCCATTTATGGTGATCATTACTTTTATTTCGTAAAAAAATTGTTAATTAGATTTTTTGATATAAAAGTCTTCTAAACTCAAAAAGGCAATTTCAAAAGTACTTTTAACACTGGAAAACTGTAATAACTGCGGCTTTATTATTTTTTTTTACTCCGAGCGGAAGAAGGTAGTTGATCTTTTTATCGTAGATCGTATTGGTATAAAAGTTATGATGGATAACTTTGTTAAACGTTCCCGGATGCTTAATTGTACAAGTTTGTTCTACTTGATATGATTTTCTGTTCTCACAAACTTATAAGTAGATAAGATTTGTGATACAGTAATAAAGTAAAGATTTTAATTTTTGTATCTATACTATTATAATAAAGCGTATACACACTGCTGTGTTGCCTAAGATGTCAGCAATTGCAACATATTTTCGAATTACTCATTTTTATAATAAAAAGCCCTACACTCACGCGACGCTTTAGGCTATATATTTTCACACCATAAAACTTAGGGGATAAAAACCCTAATGTAGGAAAGAGACCATAAGTTGCTGCCAACATCAAGGAAGCAAGATTTCCAAGGTTTATCATGTCATGTCATTTTGACATTTGCTATTGATAATTTGACAAATGTAAACAATAAAATAAAGTTTTTATAATTTCATGCGAACAAAGCAGCACGAGAACAGCTAGTACTTGTAATGTTCGTTTTGTTTATTTAATTTCAAAATTTTGTTTGCAGTTAGAATGCTACATGCAAACACTTGTGGTTATTTCAATCTTTCATTTCTAGAGATTTGATTTATTTTTCCTGCAATGTTATGTATGTAAATATTAAATAATATCGTAACTTAAAGTATATCCCAACCAGAAATATAAAACACCTTATGGTGTGATATATGAAGAGAGCGTCCCGAAACAACCTTTCTATATATTCCTGGTTATACTAATATTGTAAAGAGGAAAGATTAGGATTTTTGTATCATCCACTTGCCCTTACCCCCTACGAAGGGTCGGCACAGTATGTGCTGCTCTTCTATACATCTCTATCAGCCGTCATATCTGAATCCACTCCTTTCTTACGCATATCCTCTTTCACACAATCCATCCATACTTTCTTCAGTCTTCCTCTTCCTTTGTAGGCATCCACATTCAATCTTAACACTTTCTGGTTTATGTCCCCATCATTTCGTCGCATAACATGTCCATACCACGCTAACCTTGTATATATAGAAATAACTCAAAAACTACAGGGCCGATATTAATAATTCTTGCACCATTAAAAAGCTCTGCTATCACTGAGTATAGGCGATATTATTTCTTAATTCCTCATGGACGCAGTCGCGAGCAACAGCTAGTGATATGTAAAGTTTATGTAGATGTATGTTTAACCCGAGACTTGATATAACACGGTTAGACTGGTAACATTTATCGTGCATAGTTAATTAAATTGACACCCAGCTCGGCCCGGAGAAACTAATTGCGTTTGCACCTAAACATTGCCCGGAGCTTTAACGGTCAACTTTACATACACTGCTACTCAGAATCACTCAATAGTAATTTCAAAAATGCTATTGCGTTTTTTAAAACTATATCTAATCCAAGGTAAGTCACTAGCTTCCGTCCCCGTGAAATTAAGAAAGTAAGTAGCCTATGTCGTCTTTCAGACTGTGTTCTACATCTATGCCAAAATTCATCGAGATTCGTTCAGCAGTTTAGGCTACAAACTCTAACAAACATCCATCTACTTTCGTATTTATGATATTCTTAAGATAAAACATACTAAGAGTAGGTCCTTTAATTTCTAAACCTTTTTATTCCCCCCCTTTTATATTAAGGGGTGTAATGAGTCCCCCCCCCATTGGAAGTCTTATGTAAATAATGAGTCCCTAAACAATTATTTTATATATATAATATTTTAAGGTGGACTTTTATTAAAACGGTATTAAAAATCCAAACTATTCAGACAACATTCTCAATATTAATTATTAAAAGTTACTATTATGATAAAATATGCTATCCCATATTAATCTTTTATAGAAAGACCACAGAATAATTAAAACTCAAGCTTTGGAGCGATAGTTCCACCAGTATGAAAGTCCTTTGTAGTCGGCTTTGCTCTACAAACGTTTATTTTGAGCTTTAGCTTCACGTTGTATGTGACTGCAAGCTTAGTATACGTATAGCTATGAAACTAGCTCTAACATACTACGCCTTAAGAAAGGAATAGAGTCGAAAGCACAATAACAATCTTTATTTTCTAAAGAAACTTAGTTACATTTTTTTCTGTCTAAAATCAAAATAAAAATGCATTTTTACGAATTATTCCGGAGTGTAAATAACAAAAAAATATGGGAATTAAAACTTCGTTTTAAATTAAGAGTGTTTTAATTTTTTTTTTAATTTTAAAGTCATAATGCTTTTCTGGCTTTTCCTAACATAGTATAAGCTAAATGTTTATCTTTCGGAACGTATTAGAGCGTGAACACCTTAAACTAAACTATCGCACAACTGTTTAGTCTCTCTTTGATTCGTAAGAGTTGGTATGAGGTGCACATACTACTCTAGTTGTGCAACTATAGTGTGTCTAAATAATTTAGATTAGTTTGATAAATGACGCATATGAAGTATCGAATTCAATTTATATGAAGTCAAATGCCATACTTAATAGACAGGTATCGTAGGGACGAAACAAACACACATAACGAACAATTTTGAACTATCGATATTCGGTTTAAACAATTATCAAACTCAACTAATTTTTTTATTTTCCTATTCACTAATTTAGAGGACAATTCTAGTGTGGATTATAGTGTAGAGACTTTAGCGATGACAGAAATAATAGCGAAATCCAATTTGATTATGTACGGCTGTAGTAGTAATAAACATTTATTTGTTATGGTCATTATTATATTTGAGAAAACAGTGTTTTTTTTTTTTTAATTCATAAATTATAACTATAAATCTATCGATTCCAACTTCTATTAGAATAAAAATCGAAAATCGATAAGATTCATGACTGATTCTACACAACCCATCCCTACTAAATTTAAAGTGAATTTTCAAAGTAATCTAAATGATTTAGACACACTATAAACAGTTTAGTAGGCTGCGAAACAATCGACAACCGCATAACTTGTTTTACGTTAGTTTATTCAAAGGTGTTTGCCCGCTCTTAAGCGACATACAACATAGAATAGAATTGTTAAGAGAAATTCATATCGGAAGTCCGTAAAAAGATGGTAAAGCAATAAAAGCTGTAGTAACATGAAAACTATAATGCGAAGGGAAACTCACGGCAACTCGTAAATGCTGTTTCCAATTTATGCAGTGACGAAATAAACTCGTGTTTACAAACTTGTGTTTGTTTTCTAAACTATGAAGTATTTTATAACTTCGATAATATAGACTACTAGCTTTCGCCCGTGGCTCCGTCCTTGGAATTAAAAAAACAAAATATTTGTGTTCTTCCAGACTATCCTCTACATCTATACCAAATTTCTTCGAAATCGGTTCAGCCGTTTAGGCTACAAACTCTAACAAACATTCATCTATCCATCCATCTTAACTTGCGTATTTAAAATATTAGTAAGATAAAATGACAACTTAGGTACCAAATTCTTTGTTAGTAAGTCCCTTAAATGTTTATTAAGGGACCCCTAACTTTAAATGTTTTGTTGGTGAGATACGCTACTACTTCACTTACGTAGATAAGAGGTCGAATTCTGTAACGTTGAAGTGTTCATCCCAGTGACGTCACGACATTAAACAATTGAACGACTTTCAAGTATGAAATTAATTTTATGATAGCGTTATTTGCGTTGCTTTTGCTAAGCAGATTTATGTCAAGGTTTTGAACATCTGAATACGTTTGAAGGCTTAATGATATCATGATAAATGACAGACTGAATTTAAGCTTCTTATGTAAGTAATGAGATGGCAAATAGCAGTACAATTTATATCAAAGATCTCTATTGAGTTCTTATTTTGTATATCGGAAGCGAAACCACGACCACCTGAATTCTCCAAAAAAGAGAAACAACCGCTGCCCATAGACATCTTCAAAAAAAGATGTCTACTTTTAATGAATGAAAGAGGAGATGCACAGACAAGTGAACGTCATTTTAAGGCGACTAGGGAAAGCTGTCAGCTGGGAACCTAGCACGAAAATTTTCCATGTAATATCCGTAATGTTATCGACATTTTAATGAGATTTTTAAATATACTTTACGCCCGATTCAAATAAAAAAAATGTCCACAACATTAAAATTACTTTTGTGCTAGAAGGTAAAATGTTCCTTTTCTCAATTCAAAACGTAATTTTGATATTTCCAGAGATACGAAACAATTTCTGAACGAAGATTATACTTTGTTTTAACAACCACATTTTCGTTTGTAATTTGTTTTCGTAATAAGCGAATTAACTCGTATGTGAAATCTGTTTGTTTGCGAACGAAATGGGTACACGAAACGAAATTAAAACGAGAAAATCTTCCGGGAATAGATTAACAAGGGGCTATCGTGTTACTTGTAATTGCGTTTGCGTCATTTGTACATATTTAAAGTATTTTATAGATCTGTTATGCTGAAGATTTCTGGTTTATTGTTCATAAAATCATCGCCAACCATTAACAAAGGAGGCCATGTTGATGACGTTTTCTTCCCGCCTATTTTATAATGAAATTCGATGCCCACAATATAATTAGGTAGATAACTAGTAATGACAATAATATCTTTAGAATAGGCGTTTTGAAGTGCTGAAAATTAAAAACCCGAGTGTATTTCGCTTAATAATAAGCAAATAAATAGTCCATACTAATATAATAAATCGAAAGTTAAGATGAATGGATGTTCGTTAGAGTTTGCGGCTTATACGGCTGATATGTTCTCGATGAAATTTGGTACAAATGTAGAGCATAGTCTGGAAGAACAGGCTACCTAATTAATTTTAAATATTCCACGCGGTCGGAGTCGCGGTAGAAAGCGAGTAATAATAATAAGTCAGATGGAATATCAATTATTAAAATGTCTATCGCAATCAACGGAGTGTCAAAACACGACGTTTGCGTTTCTGACTGAATTATTTCGTTTTATGGTCAACATTTCAATTAATTCCCTCAATCCTCAAGAGAGACGACCCAATATCATTCTAATTAGATCAAGTATATTTAGAACAGGTGTGTACTACCATTCTACTATCTATTCCCTGGTTATGACGTCACAGTAGGCTTGGACAGTCTGCAAAACAGTTTAAACATTAATGTAATTAAAATAAAGAATACTCTTGATTTGTCGCTTGTACCTACGTGATTCTAATATTTATTGCAAGATATGTTTACAATTACAACCAACATAGGCCGTCTTTCAAATTCACGTAAATTCACATGGACGTTTTTTATATTCATAACAATATAAAATATAGTCTGTGTTACTAAGGAACAAATGTTAAATTTATTTTGTAATTTTTTATTCTAATCATTATAGTTGTTCGCGACTTCTTCCAAGTGTAATTTGATAATATAGCCTATGTTACTCACAGATAAGTTACCTTTCTAACGATGAAAGAATTTTTAAAATTGAGCTAGTACTTTTTCCGTGAATCAAATACGTACAAAAATCCAAAAATACAAATCTTTCTTCTATCTATACTATTATAATAAAGCGTGAACACACACTTCTTTATTGCCTAAGATATCAGCAATTACAGCATATTTTTAAATAACTCTTTTTTTAATAAATACCCTACACTTACGTCACGCTATAGGCTATATATTTTCACGCCGTTAAACTTAGGGGTAAATATTTTGGATAAAAACCCTAATGTGGGAAAGAGACCATAAGTTGTTGCCAACATCAAGGAAGCAAAGTTGTCATGGTTTGACATCATGTCATGTCATTTTGACATTTTCAATTGATAATTTGACAAATGTTGACAATAGAATGTTTTTTTTATAATTTCATGCGGATGAAGTCGCACGGGAATAGCTAGTCAAGTATATAGGCAAACATACAACAATACAATCCCTACTCTTTCTTATATTACTTTAGATTGTAACTAATAATACTTTCTATTACAGGTACAAAACTATCACCATCATATAAAAAACTCTAAACAGAACAAAACAGTGAGATCATTTTGTACTCGTGAAAGTGAAATTGTAAACAATGTGCAGTGAAAAAGTGGGTATTGATTTATCCGTTGCTTGCTCTGCGATTGGCCGCCGTGACGTCATCGCTGGGTGTCAGTGAGAATCAAAGATGGCGGACAAGATTAGCTGATCGGAAAGCGGCGCGCGCAGGCCACGCACCAAGCGGCGAATCAGGCGCATCATGGTAATTAATTGTTCAATAACTTCAGGAGAATTTAATCTATACTAATATAATAAAGCGTAAACACACACTTTTTTGTTGCCTAAGATGTCAGCAATTACAGCATATTTTCGAATAACTCTTATTTGAATAAAAAGCCCTATACTTACGTCACGTTTTAGGCTATATATATTCACGCCATTAAACTTAGGGGATAAATATTTTGGATAAAAACCCTAATGTGGGAAAGAGACCATAAGGTTGCTGCCAACATCAAGAAAGACAGTTTGCTAAGGTTTGTCATGTCATTTTGACATTTGCTATTGTTAATTTGACAAATATAAATAATTAAATGAAATTTTCAAAATTTTTTTCGTAGCAAGTCCTTTTCATAGAATCAGATGTCTCATTATTCCCACCCTTTGCGTTACCCTAAGTAGGATGTGCTCATTTTAGAATGCTACGGCAACTGCTCGATACGAAATCGTACTAACATTTGGTTGTTGTGCAGCAGGTGTTCGGGGAATGGGCGCAAGTGGAAGTAGTGGAGCTCGTCAACGATGGCTCGGGGCTGGCGTTCGGCATCGTCGGCGGCCGCTCCTCCGGCGTCGTCGTTAAAAGCGTGCTGCCCGGCGGTGTCGCTGATAGAGTGAGTACCAAAGCGTTCGCGTATTGAAGTTTAGTATTAAATAGCTTGTTTTTTGTCTTTGTCTAGTTAGGCATATCGAATACGGAGTAGACTAAATTTGTTTAAACAAAGTCGCTTGTAAGACTTAAGACAATCTTTGTCAATCAACTCGCAGTGAGCCAGCGTGGTCGACTAAGGCATATACCCCTAATCGAGTCCCACGGTGAAAACATAGTGAGCTGATGATGATGATTGGTGATTAGTGATTACATAAGCACTTATTATACAACTTGAAAAATAATTAATAAAATTTTACTCTTATAAAACTTAAAAACAACCAAAAATGAACACTACAGAATTGTGGTGTAGCAATAAAGATTTGTTCGATACACTGTGCGGTCGCCCGGTGCCAAGGAGACGAGAATTATTGTCACCGCATTGCTAGCGTCCGAATAAACACATTGCTCGAGTTTGTTAATAGCTTGTGTGCTTTTAACTCTAATGAAGTAAAATGAAAAACTGATGCTATGAAGGAGAAGTAAGAGGCAAGTAACATTACTATGTTCTACTAATATTATAAACGAGCTGTTGCCCGCGACTTCGTCCGCGTGGTATTAGAAAACATACGAACTATATAAATGACAAAAAGCTACGTATCCCTCGGGATCCGGACACTTGGGGATGAAGCTTATGCCATGTATACTCCAGACTTTGTTTTACATCTGTGCCAAATTTCAATACGATATGTTGAACCGTTGCAGAATGATCGAGTAAACATTAAAAAACTAAATTAATGAATCCCACGGGAACCGTAACTATTCCCGGGATAAAAAATAGCCTATGTGTTCTTCCAGACTATGCTGTAAACCTGTGCTAAATTTCATGGAGATCCGTTCAGCCGTTTAGGCTACAAACGCTAACAAACATCCATCCATCCATCCATCTATCCATCCATCCATCCATCCATCCATCCATCCATCCATCCATCCATCCATCCATCTATCCATCTATCCATCCATCCATCCATCTAAACTTTCGCATTTATAATATTAGTAAGATGTGAAAGTTTAGGTACATGTTTGTTATCACGTATCTCCAAAACATATTAACAGAACTTATTGAAAATTGGTATAGAATTAGTACGTAGTCTGGAAGAATTTAAAATTTTTGAAACCTGTGCATTACTTCCACCTTTCCTTATCAAACTAATTTCCTTCTAAAACTAAATTAAGTTAACGTAAATTAAACTTTATGGGAAGCTATCGCTCATAATAGACTTAGTTGTTCAAACCATTTAAACTTGA
>NW_013525369.1:1093213-1099669 GCF_000836215.1 Papilio polytes | reverse complement strand
TAACGACCCGCTGAGGTGTCCGCCATTAGATGATTATGCCCTTTTATACTTTTATTGGCTGTTATCGCTTCTATTATCAGAAATAGAAACATGCCTTGTTATTATTACGAATTTTATTTTATCAACTTTTAAAGCCAGCTACACACATATAGTTTTAATTTAACTGTTGAACTGTTTAAACTGACGTGTGTTGACGTATTATTGTTTTATACGTATGTAAGATAGAATAGTAAACTACAAAATCTGTTGGTTTAATAATATTCAAGTGAGCAATGGCTATGATGAATGATATTTGGTTTTGATTGTATTCTAAAATGATTGTAACTATCCTTAACGGTTAATCTTGTTAAGAATCTCTAGGCTTTTCAAAATAAGTAAAGGGCTATCCCGGAACTTTGTAAGAATTTGAAAGACGTGAGATAATGATTTCGCATGTTCTGCGTTTTGGTATAAGATTTAATTATTTATTACCCTATTTTAATAATGAGAAAATCCAATATTGCTTGCAAATTTTTTATCCAGCTTAATGCTAAAGTAAAATGTATTAATATTGAACTCCCTCTATTATGTGCTCTGATAGATGCTTTCAATAACGCGGATTAATTAATTCGTTGCAGTCGACTTAAGGCGAACCACGCTCGATAACACAGATTATATATCACTAAAGATCATATCGCTATCCTTGTCTAACTACCGTATTATTTGCGCACCATTCTCTATTCATCTCAGTCACTCCCTTCTTGATCATGTCACCTTTCACGCTATCCATCTTTCTAAGAGCGGGCACACTTTTGACTAAACTATAGCACAATTATGCGATAGTCGATTGTTTCGCGGCCAATTCAACTGTCTAGTTGCACAACTAAAAATCAAGTATAAGCCTCCATATAAGCTTATAGAAATCAAAGCAAGATTAATCAGTTTTGCGATAATTTAGTTTCAGATATGCGCACGCTCTAAGCCTACGTATGTGTACTTCCATATTTATGATAAATATAAAACTGATAGGTCACTGAAGATATTAAATTATATTCAGATATAGGAAGTTGCGTTATTGTCTATACTATTATAATAAAGCGTAAACACACACATCTTTGTTGCTTAAGATGTCAGCAATTACAGCATATTTTTTTAATTTTTTTTTTTAATAAAATGCCCTTTATTTGTGTTACGCTTTAGACAATATATTTTCACGCCATTAAACTTAAGGGGTAAATATTTTTGATAAAAAGCCTAATGTGGGAAAGAGACTATAAGTTGCTGCAAACATCAAGGAAGCAAGATTGCTAAGGTTTGTCCTGTCATTTTGACAAATGTAAACAATAAAATAAATTTTTCACAATTTGATGCGGATGAAGCCGCACGGGAACAGCTAGTTAATGCATAAAAATATCCGTATTCTTTTTGAAGAGAGAAATAAGAACCAGTCGAGACTGACGGTATCATTTTTAAGAGCTGATCATCAATCTGTTCTGATCTCTAGAGTCGATAAAATAGAATACTCTTCCATACATTTATCAGTCGTCATGTCTGAATTTGATCCATTCTTACGTATATCCTCTTTTACGCAATCTATCGATACTTTCTTCGGTCCTCCTTTATCTTAGTACCATCCACATTCTTTTTGAATAGAATTTAAGTTTTAAATCTAAAGTCTTATCGATAATTTTGCCAAGTCATTTTAAATAGCTCTGATAAGTTCGAATTACTTTTAAAAACTTTTCTCCGTATAATTACATCAATTCCAGGCGAAGGTCGGCAAGATCAAAAGAGTCGATCTTAATGATTCGACTTCAAATTACTGCCAACTTAATTATACCTTCATCTCCTCAGTTTCAAGTTGAAGATGTAATCTTAATGCTTGAGGTTTCTTTGATGACGTAATTACAATCGAACGTTAGAAAGTTCTGGAACGTATTTATAAGTAAAATGTTGTATTTATTAAAAACAACCAACTTTTTTAATGTTAATAAATAAATAATAATAAAAATAAAAACCTCTTTATTGCCATCCAAGAATACACAGAGTTGTACAAAATAAAAATCATACATGAAAAAATTATAACAGATGGCAAAAGGGGGAGGCTCAGCTTAACCGATACTGGTCAGCCACCCCTCTTCCCAAGATGTAAAAGGGAGCGTAAATAGTCGGAGGTCGCTATACACTAGTAATAATAAAATAAGCTTAATAACCATGTTAATGATGATGAATTTTGTTTTTAATTCTTCAAACTATCCATTTTTTGGAACTTTGTTAATATATTAGATGAAATTGATTAAGCTACCGCTTACCATCTTTCGGCTGCATCATTACTTTCATTTGATTGTGGTAAAGAGCAAGCATAACGAACAGAAAAATATGATTTGTTTGTCATAAGAACTATTGAACCGTAAAATACTTTCACTATTATAAACTTAGCTGTTAAAAATTTCGGTCTACTCTAATACTTTCTCCTGAGTTTCGTACATACTGTCATGAAATCAATCTTTTTATCCAGTCATCATCTGCCCTTGCCCTACGGAGGGTCGGCATGTGCTGCTCTTCCATACCATCTATCACTTCCTTAATCATATCCTTTTTTACACAATTCATACATACTGTCTTCGGTCTTCCTCTACCTTCGTAGCCAAGTAATACTGTACTCGCGTAAACCAATTTTTGGCAATGATTACAGATTTCCATTTGACGTTCATAATTTTAGAATATCTACGTATTGCATGATTACTTAACAGTTCTAATATTAAATTGCAAATATTTCCATCAATATTCCGCATTTGGCACAAATGTTTCGTATCCAAATTGTAGGGAACGTTTACAAACATATAACTGAAGTGAGAATTGAACTCGTTTCTATTCTTGTAGCCAAACAGCAATATATCGATCGTTAGCGTACGATATTGTGTTTGTAATGCGGGTCACACACGTTTGGTTTTGACCTTGTGGAATTTATTGCTGCAATACTTATAGTAGTACCCGAATATTGTGTTTTGCTTTGTGAAAGTGATTAAAAATGATAATAAAATGTATCAATAACAGTATTAGATGCGAGAATAATAGATAAACCTTAGCGTTTGTATATGTTTATATAGTTGTGTGTATGAAATTCGCTTACAAGGTTAAAACCGTTATAGAAAACCTAACGTGTGTGGCCTACATTAGGTGGGGGATTCTGTTTGATGTATTCTCTTTTGAAGATTTTTTAAAATATCGACTTGTTTATTTCATGTTTGGTAATTCATTGAGGTATTTTCATACTTTGTGAGTGATTGAATATAGGATGTTTGAAATGAATATGTGGATTTTCGACGTGTAAAAGCAGTCATAGAAATATGGATATTATCTTATTTTAACCACAGTTTTTGAGGAAAAGAATGTTTTGTTAGAAATATGTTGATCTCATAATTTCTAGTAACTAAACTTTTACAATAGACCCCGAATAGAATTATTCATCATCTTGGGATCAAGATCGTTCTGTTTTTAAATATTTGTAGTATTTTTTATTAATTCATCAATATTTCTTGTAACCATTCCAACTAAGTTTTATGCAGGTGCTAGGATATGGATAACAATAATATTCTAATTGCGGGATTCGAACTTTCGACCTCATGACCGGAATTCTACAAACCATTGACGCTTCGATTATTCTGCTATCATCTCCCCTACCTTATCCTAATCCTGTCTTCTGTCCTTCAAATAACTCTGTCATCCATCATCTCAGTCACCATTATCTTGCTAAATAAGATTTTGTCCTCAGGATGGTCGCCTACGGAGTGGAGACATGCTTCTACGCATCGGCGCTGTGTCGGTGGTAGGAATGTGCGCACGGCAGGCGGCGGCTGTACTGCGTCAATGCGGGGCCTGCGTGCGTCTGCTTGTTGCCCGGCCTGCGTCCGCCGCTTTACCACCGTCTATGCAGGTAATACTATCGTATAGCGATTGTCAAATGTTCCAGGATCAAAAGGTAACATTAGATATTTCGGACGTAATTTTACGTGTAAAGTGATGCGGGAGGGAGTGAACGCAAATGACCTTGAGCTGGACCTTGTCATCTAAAATATTACTATCCAAATATTAAACTTAATATTTCACTAATGTTATAAATGCGAAAGTTTAGATGGATGTTTGTAGCCTTAACTGCTGAACGGATCTCTATGAAATTTGGCATAGTAGAAGATAGTCTGGAAGAACACATAGGTTTACTTTTGTTTGCAATTTAAATCCACGCGGTCGAAGTCGCGGGTCAATACTAGTTCACAGTATAAGTTTAATGCCGAATACAAGAATCCAAAATAGGTAACCAGTTGATTGTTGTATCAATTCTTTTGTATTAAAGAAAAACAAACACAAGTCGAATTAAACCTGTCCGGAAATAAAGTCACTAAAGAGGGTCTGATTCAATCCATCAAAACTGACAGGAATATGGCAGGGGAAAGGTTTCTGGAGGGTTCTTTATGTTATAGGGATTTTGTAAAAGGTTTGCCTGATATAAAATATTACATAATTCGTAAAAGGCTGTTTTACTGAAAGCAATTTAAGGAATTACTTATACCTCGTTGCGAATATTGCTTTTTGTGTTATTAAAATGGTTTAATATGTTCACATAAAAATTAATTGCCTTATTTTACGTTTGGTTTGAATTTGTAATAATAAATCAGTGAAAAAATAGAAATATTACAGTCTGTTAAAACAATGGGACGGTTTCATTTAACTTTTTAGGATTCAAAATTGCAATTCTTACAATTGTAATACATTTTTATTCAATACTAGCTTTCGCCTGCGACTCCGTCCGCGTGGAACGAAACGAATCAAAATTGAGTAGCCTATGTGTTTTTTCTCACTATGCTCTACGTCTATGCCAAATTTCACCGAAATCCGTTTAGTCATTTAAGCTACCAACTCTAACAAACATCCATCCATCTAAACTCGCATTTATATTAGTAAGATTGTATTCGTTATACCTTTTAGTTTTTTTATTCGTTAAAATTAGTCAAAGCAACTTCATTGTCCAGTTACAAATAACATCACAACGCAATCGAAACGCTGATAACTCTATATGTCTCACTCACTCTTAAATGTATTATATCTTACTTCTTTTTCATGTAACGAAATGCTTAAAAACGTCACGCATGTAAAATGTGTTCATAATAAGATTTTAAAAAAAAACCTAATTTTAAACTACTGCATTAACCTTGGATCTCGTCATTTAATAACTTGTGGTTTTGTGGTCAAACGCTAGTAAATATATATTTGCTAATATTAATGTCTTAGCTTTGAGATGACCTACAAAATAATCGTATAAATACAGTACATACATACATCCTCTTGTATATTTTAATTGTTTTTCAAGATGTATTAACATTTTTAGACCTATATTTCAAGCCATGTGGAAATAGATTTAAAAACTTGTACTGTGCAGTACAGAATAGAGAAAAGAATCTCGAGTGTCATTAAAAATGAAATGGGGACATTCTGACAAAGACAGTTGCTTCCTTTGAAGTTTGCTAACTTCTATAAAAGTGTTTTATGTTATAACAAGTTAAGACATGCGGAATTTTTAATCTTCATTCAATTGTTTTGTGAAAAATAGCCAGTAATAAAAGAAAATTCGTTTTAAAATAATCGAATATTCCTTGAAACATATTTGAATCGAATGAAATGAAGTCAAATTAGTGTCTATTAAGCGACGTCGTAGCGCAATTACGTCGCAACCGGAAACACCGACGTCACATTTCCGGTGGCGATCGACGGATGTTAAATAAACTGACGCGATGCGGAACTAGTCGCCGGCGATTTTATTAGCTAGTGTTTACGGTTTTATTATTTTCTTTACTGTTTATGTACAGCAAATATTTTTTTCGTACAATCCAAGTCTCACCATGCGTTGATTTAGTATTAGAAATGTACACAGACCAATTAACAAGTGAATTGTGTTACACTTGTGTTTTTTTAATAATTGAATGTTCTCTCTACATATAGCAACTCTTTACAGTCTCTAGGTGCATCTCAAGCGCCGGTAGTACCATCTCGTCTGCTAGCTGACCCTATAGAGTTAGAAAGGAGTCTGTCTGAGGCGGGACATGAGGGCTTCGGTGCTCTGTGCGAGGACACTACGCCGCCGTCGCCTCCGCCCACTATTATTGAAGAGCGATTACATCATAGGGTATGAATTTATTAATATGCAGTTAGATTTCATTTTTTAAAAGCTAGCTTGAAATCTCTATCATTTGTCACTTCATATTCGGAAGAATACGACTTAGGGTCCTTCAAGAAACGAGTCTATGATTTCCTAAAAGGTTGGCAACGCATCGGTATTTCTTCTGGTGTCGCGGAAGTCCATGGGACCACTCCTGTGCCGTCCCTCGTTTGCCCCCTTTAATTACAAAAAATGACGTATTTAAAATAAATAAATCCTTGTTTTGTACTCAGCCGGTAGCATCGATAGTGGCTGTGGTGCCT
>NW_013525369.1:1083903-1093132 GCF_000836215.1 Papilio polytes | reverse complement strand
TGGTAATAAAGTTCAAACGGTAATAATTGGTACGACCAAAATAGTGTCGTTTATATTATAAGGTGGCAAGTGGCTGCCTGAATTCGTCTATAAAGCGAAGCAACCTCTGCCCATAGATGTATTTAGATATTTTGCTTAGTTACTTAGCTCAGAATTCATACAAGACTGTCGTAAAAAGTACAATAACCAAAATTGTTTGTTATACAAATATATTTTCAATTGTTTATTTTTGGCCGTTAATATTTCTTTTGTTTTATCGTTGTTTGGATTTCGTTTTTTTTTTTTAAAAGACCACATTTTCTTACATTTCCTGTTCCAATTTCAAACTATAAACAACACGTGTTGTTCCAATTCCAATTTCAAAAACTAGGGTTGCCAAAAATTGCTACGCCGCAGCGAGCGGACAAGTTAGATGAGAATAGTTCGTCTTAAATTGGCGACTGTGAGAGAAACTTTTACGTCGCGATCTGTTTGCTTTACTGTCAACTAGGTAAAGGGAAGTGGGGAAGTCTTTGCAGAGAGCTCCAAACTTCCATGATTTGTTTGTAACGAAGTCTGCCAATGGTGTAGAATATTTTGCATAGAAATAGACAACTGTTTAACGTTTAATAATGGATTTATTTATCTTTTTAAGTGAGTATTGTGATTGTTTTGCACTTTAAGTGAATTAAATAAAAATTAAATAAATAAATTAACTGCTACTCAAAGAGCTAACATCACTTAGAGGGTCTCTGACTAAAAATAGAAGTATATGATGCAAGATCCTATATCTTCTTGATGTTTTCGTGTTCCGTCACGTAAAGTCCTGCTAGATAATGCTTGCTTGTCTTAGGTCAATATTATGTGACCAGGTTACCACTGGACATGGCGGTGCGCGGCGGCCGCGAGCCAGAGACCCTCAGCTACGAAGTACAGCTAAACAAGCATTCCGCGCTTGGCCTAGGCATTACCGTCGCTGGTTACGTCTGCGAGCAGGGTGAGTCCTAGTTTACACTGACGAACACAGATAAATATTTCTTTTTAACTTGCTGTGATTTTAACAGGGGTTTAAACACTTGACTTGTAATCTACAGGTCCTGTGTTCGAATCCTGGCATGAAATTTTAGATTTTCGTATTTATATGTACATGATTTACTCGACGTTCTTACGGTGAAGGAAACATCTTGATGTTTGCACATATCGGTGAAAAAATCCAAAGATATGTGTGAAGTCAACCTGCAGTGCAGGTTGACTAAGGCATAGTCATCCTTTACTTGGGGTAGGCTCTGTGCCCCATAGTGAGGATGTATAGTGAGCTAGTGATAGTGTTCAAATGTTTTCAGAGGAATTAAGCGGTATCTTTGTGAAGAGTGTGAGTGCGGGCAGCGCGGCCGACCTCTGCGGCAAGATACAAGTCAATGATAGGATTGTAGAGGTAAGTAATGACGTATGTTGTGGATAAAACGTTAATACAGACATTTTGAATAATGTCTCCGGTCTTATATGAGTAGCGTATTATATTTATTTAATACTATCTTTTTACGCGCGTTTATTCGTAGTATGTTTCGTGATTGCAGGAAATATATTGTCTTTGAAAATATTAACACACTAGCTATTGCTCGCGACTTCTTCCACGTGAAATTAAATAAATTGTAAAAAAATTGTAGCCTATATTACTCACAGATAAATCACGTTTCTAATGTTGAAAGAATTTTTAAAATCGGTCCAGTAGTTTTTACGTGAATCGAATACATACAAAAATAAAATTTCCTCTTTACAATATTAGTATAGACGACTTCGGTCGCGCGAAAATAAAAAAAATATTAAAAACATTACCAATGTTACTCAGAGATAATATAGCTTTTCAATGGTACAAGATTTTTTTTTAAATCGGTCCAGTGGTTTTTGAATTATTTCAATACATACAAAAATCCAAAAATACAAATCATGATACAAGTTAATGCCTATGCTAGTAAACTAATAAGTATTTGAAAAATGTTAAAAAACTAAAACAAAGTAAATATAATTTACAAACATCCAGACTCTGTTGAATGCTCACGTTTTAAAAAAAAACATTTGTTAAACGTAGTCAATTTAAATTCGTTGCTATTTCAAACTGGCAGTGTTTGTACATCGTTAGTGTGAACTATACTCGTAATATACAAGTTTGTCTTGTACAGCTTGATTGTTACTTCCTAGTTAGTATTAGTTACTATAGGTATATTTCTACACTAATATTATAAAGAGGAAAGATTCGTGTTTTTGTATGAATAACTAAAAAATTACTGGATAGATTCAAATTCTTTCACTAATCAAAAGCTGCTTTCTCACTGAGTATAGGTTATTTGAAAATATTTCATTATTTTAATTTCACGCAGACAAGATCGTGAGTAACAGCTTGTCTACTAGTATTATAAAAAGGAAATATTTGTATTTTTGTATGTATTGAAATAACTTAAAAACTACTGGTCGGATTCAAAACTCTTTCACCAATGAGTAAAATAGGCTGCCTTTTTATATAATTTTTTAATGTCTCGGGGACGAAGTCGCGAGCAACAACTAGTATATTATAAATGCGAAAATTTAGATAGATGATAGTTTGTTAGAAATTGTAGCCTAAACTGTTGAACGGATCTCGATTAAATTTTGGATAGATGTAGAGAATAGTCTGGAATAACACATAGGCTACTTTGATACCGGAAATAGTTACGGTTCCCGTGCCATTCGTTAATATTGTTTTTTTCATATTTAAAATTAGGTACAGATATAAAACAAAGTCTGGAATAACAAATAGGTTACTTAAACTATAACAATACGAATATAACCGTAAGTTTTCACTGTCGATAGTCTTGTTTTTACTGTTTTTATTCAGTAAACTCACAATTAAATTGACATCGCCCACTGTGACTGTGACGCAATTAACGCAAGCAATTTGATAACACGCAAGCTGTTAGCGAGAAGTTGACCAACAACGCCCCCTGGCGCTTTATAACGGAAATATTTGTTTTGCTAAGTGTTTTTATTGAAATATGACCGATAGGGTATGTTAATAGAGTGTAAATTTACATTTTAACTATACGTATAATAAAAACAACTAGCTGTTGCTCGCGATTTTGTCCACGTAAAATTAAAAAATGTATATAATATAGCCTGTGTTACTCACAGATAAATTACCTTTCTTGATTTCAATCCCTTACGAATATCCTTCACATTTCTACACTAATAATATAAAGGGTAAAAATTTGAATTTTTGGATTTTCGTATGTATTGAAATAACTCAAAAACTACTGGACCGATTTCAAAATTACTTCCACCATTAAAAATTACATTACTAATGGGTAACATAAGCTATGTCTTTAATAAAAAAAATTGAAATTTGAAAAATATTGGAAATAAAAAAAAGTGTGAACTTTTTTTTTAATTTCACGCGAACTAAGTCGCGAGCAACATTTAGTCATTCGTATCCGTTGGCTTCTCTTTAGTTAGCCATTAATTTTATTATTATTATTAATTTAAATAATTGTCACATTTAAAAAAAAAACTATAATTTACTTTTTAAAATTCCGATTTATGCGTATAAAATATTACCGCAACAAACGAGGTCATACGAGGTAGTCCGGGCGGTAATGGGATGGACCTTACAAACTGGGTTAGGAGAGCACAATCAAGGACTACGAAGTGGAGTTGCATTGATAACTGGAAATATCGTATGATAAAACTTCGTTTATTATAACAATACTTCATGATAATAAAAATGCGAAATATTATAATATTATATATGCTAATATTATATATGCTAATATTATAAATGCGAACGTTTGGATGGATGGATAGTTTGCTTGAATTTGTAGCCTAAACGGCTGATCGGATTTCGATGAAGTTTGGTATAGATGTAGAGGATAGTGTGGAAGAACACATAGGCTACTCACTTTTGTTTTTCTTAATTCTAAGCGGATGGAGTTGCAAACGGTAAAATAGGTAACAGTGGTAGAGCCCGCTTTAACATCTTCGCACGATTGGGCCGGCTCGCCCGGTGTAATACCATGACCACACAGAAAACAGGCGTGAAGTGGGAGCAATTCCGCGTTTCGTCTGATAAGTGTGGTGCCGGAGGCCTAATTTTGGTCCCTTTCCCTTTCCTACCTTTTTTAAGAGGAAAGGATAGGAAGGTAAAGTGGATTTGACGGTGGAGGAGACGCATAGGAAGGGGAAATGTCCACTTTACGTGCGTCTTCTCCTCCGTCAATTAAGGGTAGGCAACGCATTTGCAATTTCGCTTTCCATTTCGGTGGATTCAGGCGGTCGCTTGCTCGTTTGACACCATATATTACAAAAAGAAATTCATCTACTTGCAATAATGAAAAATTGAGAATTCTTTCGTGGCCTTTGGTAGTTATTTTGACTGTCAACTTTATCTTTGAATTCAGACGTAGATCAACTATTAAACAATTTTTTTGTTATATGAAATTGATGTTTTATGCGTATTCAATAGATTAATATCAATGTTGACATAAATATGATGCTTCAAGTGGGAAATGACTTCACAATTGGGTCAAGGGTCAACTCAACTCAATTGGGCGTTGAGCTGCGACTCAAAAAGGTTGAATTGAACTCTAAGCTACGGATAACCTATTTATAAAAGTACAATGAAATCGTCCTGTTTCTCGTATTCACGGATTATTAAGAAAATTGGAGATTTTTTAAAGTATTTATGATTCGAGAATAAAAGTTAATCTATCATGTTATAGTTTTATTTTTGTGAGTTTTTTTTATTATGTCTATATGTATTTAAAGTAACGATTTAGCTTGTAAAACATAATATAACTAGCTGTTCCCGTGGGATTTTATCAGCATAAAAAATATTTTATTGTTTACATATGTCTAATTGTCAATTGCAAATGTCAAAATGACATGTTAAAACTTTGCAATCTTGCTTCCTTGATGTTGGCAGCAACTTATGGTCTCTTTCCTACGTTACGGTTTTCATCCAAAATATGCACCCTAAGTTTAATGGCGTGAAAATATATAGCCTAAAGCGTGACGTAAGTGTATGGCTTTTTATAAAAGAAAGAAATATTCAAAAATATGCTGTAATTGCTGACATCTTAGGCAACAAAGAAGTGTGTGTTTACGCTTTATTATAGTATAAAAGTATAGATTAACGTCTCCTTATCTAAAGGTATGAAGATAACCGATAAAGATTTATGACTGTTGTGAAAATTCTAAGCAGTCTTCCTGAGAACAAAGAGTAGTTAAATTATTACTTAAAGAGTCCCTTAAGTGTACTTTGACCTTAAATATAAACTAATGTTGGCCCTTAATCACTTTAAGTGCGACTTAAGGGCCTGTCCCACTACTGGCTGATAGAGGCTCATATAGCTTAAAAGTGACGTCACTGTCAGATAGAGTACCAAAATCTGGTTCTTCAATCACTATTTCACACGTAGGATTGTTATCTGATAATTTTAAGAATTTTGTGTGGTTTATTAAAGGTAGCCTAAACTGCTGAATGGATCTCGATAAAATATCATAGTTTGGCACAGATGTAGAGGACAGCTCTAAAATAACATAGATTATGTAGTTTTTTTTCTTTTAAGCATTCGTACAATTCGCATTGTCATATATCAACAATAAAGAGCAGAATATTTATTAACAAAAACATAAAGGCAGACATTCACGGCGCTGTGAATTCGAAATGAGCGCAACCCTTCAGTACAATGCGCTGGCGTGCAGACAAATTACAACTGGACAAAATGTTTTAATAATGCTTCTGTCTGCGATCCCCCTTTGTTTTGTATTTTTAAAGGAAAAGCGAGGAATATTTTTGCAATTCAGTGTAGCTGTTCTTAAGGGGTTTCTGGTAGACATAAACAAGAAAGTATTAAGAATACCTCCGTCATTATTTTTGTCAACTGTGTAATTAAGTGTATGATGTTTGCCTTCTGAATGGATTAAATGACTTATTATTATTATTATTATTATTATTATTAAGAACGTTACTGGCTACAAAGTTGATGACCGAAGTATGCTTGGATTGTGTGAAAGAAGATTTGCTTAAGTGAGTGAATTCAGATAAGACGGCTGATAGAGATGTATGGAAGAGCACATACTGTGTCGACCTTTGTCATTACAAGGGCAAGTTGACGATGAATCGGATTAGATATTTTAGCTTTGTGTAGTGTCAATATATATGACTAGTTGTTGCTCGCGTCATCGCCCGCGTGAAAATAAAAAAAAAGGAAAAATATAGCCTATATTATTAAGTGATAACATAGCTTTTTATTGGTGCAAGAATTTTTGAAATCGGACCAATAGTTTTTGAGTTATTACATACAAAAATCCATATAAATCTATCCTCTTTATAATATCAGATACAGAAAAGTGCATTTAGTTTTCCACATTTTAAAGAAATAGTTTTGTAAATTCTATGAGTAATGAAATTGCGTCATTTTTACTACATTTGTAGCCAAAAGTAGTTGCACTCGGGACGCGCAATTTTAAACGTCGAGTGTATTAAAGTGGACTTTCCTAGGAATTCGTAATAAACGTTTTCACCTGCGCTTTGTCTGCACAAGTCAAAGAATTTAATTTACTGCTCACTTAGATTCGAATATCGCATAACAGTTTTCATAAGCGCTGTAATTTATCACGTATTTTGCTTTGCTTTTCGATGTATGGGCGTTTAATGATGAATTAATCGATATGGGTAGGAAATAAGCGTCCTCGACTGTGTACACACTGCTAAATGCCGAGCGTAACTACTAAGAGAATTTTTCTGCCAACTTTTCTGCGTATATGGAATCTAGTTGTATACAAATGTGTATTAAAAATTGTTGGCAACATTTTCCACAGCTTTTACTTGTTTTGAAAATGTAAAGTATTTATATTTACATCTAGTTCTAATTGAATTTAATTTGTACAGTCAGCTGTATAAATATAATTGTTCTTGTTCAGATCTATGGTTTTTAAAATCCGCAGGAATTCGAGGTCAAAGCATACATTTTAAGACAAATTTCTAAAGCCAAAAGCGTATAAAAATTTCTAAAGTCCTTATAACGTGTACATTTTTTAACAGCTGACTGTACAATAACTTCAAGAGCGGGTTTTGATTAAACTATCGCACAATCATTGTCGATTGTTTCGCAGCCAATTCAACTGTTTCGTTGTACAACTAAAATTCAAATGTGCGCACCTCCATATAAGTTTGTAGGAATCAAAACGAGACTAAACAGTTATGCGATAGTTTAGTCAAAAGTGTGCAGTCGCGCTAACACTACGAAAGATATCATGTAGCCTTGCTACGAACTGCGTAGCAAAGTAGCGTTAATACGTAGATCTGTTGTTCAGGTGGACGGTGTGTCACTACACGGCGTAACTAACCACAAAGCCGTGTCGTTGCTACGCGACGCTAAAGGACCCATCGTGCGGTTAAAAGCTTTAAGGTAAAGAAAAAGCTCTCGAAAATTTTTACTTTTATTTGTTGATCTTTTAAATCTGTACCTATCCTGTATCTTTACGATTAATAAAATAGGAGTGTGTATATCATATCGAAAAAATCCACATTTCGAGAAGATGAAACGACAGTCTAGTTTCCATATCTTTTGTCTGTCTGCCCGCAAGCTACATTTGTTCTGGGTAATCTTAAATACAACTGGGCTTATTTTGACGGGGCTTCTTCTGGAGGGTAGTTGATAAATACGGGCATATTATAGGCGACTTTTTAATTCCAAGCTAACGAAGTTTACGGTCGACAGTTCGTAATTAATGTATTCCATTAAACACACATAAGTACTTGATTTTTGCTGTATATTGGTACTTGCAGATATCTTCGCGGCGCGGGGTTTGAGAGGCTACAGAAGGCGCTCGCGGCACAAGATGGCCGCCGCTCGCCTGTCGCACCTCCCAGCCCTTCCGTCACATCGCTTGCCAAATATAGTTTTAGTGTGGTGAGTTACACATCTAACTTATGTTAGATTTCGATCCCTTTGGTTTCTTCGTTGTCTCTTGTTAATTATAGAAAGTAAAACTTACTTAACTGAAGCTTTTTAATAGGTGTGGCGTTTTAAAAAATCTTTAGCAGCCAATTATTGAAACAAAAATGTATCTACAATTTGATACACATTTACAAAAATTGTAGACTATGCATACCTTATCATTTACTGCACTTATGTACTTATGGCCGGTTTCTTAGCTATATTTAACCATGGTTTTAGTTAGATAAATTTATGAAATGCCTGTCCGAACTATGTAACTGGAATTTTGCTGCATTGTAACCTAACCTAACCTAACACTAAAGAAGTAGGTAATGATAAAATTAATGAAAACCGTAGGAACATAGCATTAAATTAGTATTTTGTAATATAAAACAACATGATTACAGTACGATGAATCAACGGTGATTGAAGCAGAGGCGGAGTCAGAGATCCGTCACCTCCCCTCCCCCACCTCGCCAGGGGAGGAGGCGGAGATCGTGATCGGCAGGGAAGATGACATCTCGGAGCGCGAGATGCGCAGGATACAGGACAAGTGGCGGGACATCCTGAGGGAGGAGAAAGACTGGCCTGGACACCAACATCAGTATGATATTGTGGTAAGTATGGTTAATTTCATATACAAGGTAAAATTTAAGTGTTATAGAATGGATGGAAAATGGGATAGCATTGTTGTCCATTTTTCTGTCTAAAATGATTGGTAGATTTGGTTGATTAAGTGCCTGTCCCACCAAATTGTAAATTGTCTGATAACAATCCAATTGAAATATAGGATTTTGTTGTCTTATCTCACAGTGATGTCATTTTTAAGTGGTGAGACAGGCCCTTAGTTTTATTGTTTTTACGTTATCAATTACGTTTGATATTTTACTATATATATACAAAATATTTCAACTATTCTCGCTTTAATTCCTATCAGCTTATAATACTAGATTTTCAGTTGTGCAACTAAACAGTTGGTTGCGAAACAATCGACAATCGACAATCGAGAATCACACGACAGTTGTTCGATTGTCGATTGTTTCGTATCTCAATTGTTTAGTTGCATAACTCAAAATCGAGTCATGTTTCATAAAAGCTATTATTTATACTTTTTAAACGATTAAAGTAACTGGCAACTAATAATTTTGAGTACTGGCTGAATGTGCATCGCATTATAGATGTCAAGACGACGATAGAATGACTGATGACAGTTGTCTTTGAATGGTGGAATGATGCGCTTTGTTATTATAAAATCAATTAGTTAATCTCTCTAAATG
>NW_013525369.1:1081787-1083685 GCF_000836215.1 Papilio polytes | reverse complement strand
GTGGAATGATGCGCTTTGTTATTATAAAATCAATTGGTTAATCTCTGTAAATGTTTGCAATCGGATTAGATGTTGTGCAGTTTTTAAGATGGTCATTAACCAAGAATGGTGTTTCTAATGTTACGCGATTGTTATTTCATTATTTCCGACATACGCAAGCCTACAATGGAAGATCGTTACCGTGTTCGTATTCGAAATTGAATTCTACTAACCGCTTATTCACTCCGACAAGCTCTTAGTTAAAGCGAGAATAGTTGTGCGATAGTTTTTTTTGTGACTGAATGGCCACTGTACTGCACGTGCTAATTTTGTTCGTAAGGCATCGCCTTACAAGTAATATTCTTAAAAAATTATGTAACTGCTTGGTTTTCTCTTTACACTCGAAGAACCACACACTCTGTTCAATAATGAAAGCAGAGATTTATATTTCAGACATTTAGACAAGAAGCAAAGTGTTAGAAAAGGAAGGTTAATTAATATGAAAGTGTTGCCATGTTACAAAAATCTCAAATTACTAAGATTGCACAGACTATATAAAATTGTGTTCAATATGTATTGAACATTGCCTTAAAGAGGCATTTACAGCTTCACCAGATTTGAGGTAGCGAGCGTAAGGCTCTTAGACTCAACCTCGTTTATGAGTAACTAAGGAGTTACTGCTCGGGCCGTTAATTCGGTTATGCGATAGTTTAGTTAAAGCGTTATATTGAATGTAGGTGGGTACAATAATGAAAGAGAAGGACAGCGGCCTTGGTATATCTCTGGAGGGTACAGTGCGCGTGGTGCGCGGCCGCGAGGTGCAGGCGCGGCACTACATCCGCGCGATCGCACCGCACGGGCCTGTCGCACGACTCGGCATTTACAAAGTCGGGGATGAACTGTTAGAGGTAATTGACAATACTGTACACAAATTAATCACTAATCATACTTATATTATGAATGTGAAAGTTTAGATGATTTTTTGTTAGAGTTTGTAGCCTAAACGGCTGAAGGGATTTCTATGAAATTTGGTACTGATATAGAGGATTCATTTGTCCGCGACTCCGTCTACGTCGAATTAAAAAAGCAAGTAGCCTTTGTGTTCTTTATTAAGGTCTATTCAGCAGTTTCGGCTCCTATGTCTAACAAACATCCATCTAAACTGTCCCATTTATAATATTAGTATGATAAATCCAATTACACAAAACACAATTTTACTTACGATTACTATAAAGAGAGAAAACTTGTGTTTTTGTTGTATTGTAGTGAGTAAACTCAAAAACTACTGGTCCGATTTTAAAAATTCTTTACCATAAGAAAGATAATTTGTTAATAAGTGATACAGACTGTATTTTAATGTTATTAAAAGTAAACGTTTTTACTTTTTTATTTATTTAAAACTTAATTTCTTTGATATTGCTTATAGGTAAATGGTTGGCGGGTACTAGGATCGCATCACGTCGAAGTGGTGACGAGGTTACGAGCTGTCACCTCTCCCGTTCTACTCGTCTGTGTCAGAAAGAGACAGGAGGAGCATAAACAACGCGAGAATAGTTTCTCTAAGGTAATTACAATTATACATTTCAGTGTTAAGAATGAGTGTGGATGGCTACAAAGGAAGAGGAAGACCGAAGAAAGTATGGATTGTGTGAAAGAGGATATGCTTAAGAAAGGAGTGGATTCAGATATGACGGCTGTTAGAGATGTAAGGAAGAGCACATACTGTACCGACCCTCTGTAAGGGATAAGGGCAAGTGGATGATGACATTTGTAGTCACTGCTAACTCCAATTCCTGTTACGCATTTCTTTTCTCTCCAGAGTGCAATAATTGGCGGCAGTTTGCAAGATCTATTGTCAGCGCCGCAAAGACTGATTAAAGCCAAGTCTGAAAGTTCTGTCGCCTCGCTGTGCAGCGCTG
>NW_013525369.1:1071514-1079074 GCF_000836215.1 Papilio polytes | reverse complement strand
CTATCATCCGTCATCTCAGTCATCCCTTCTTGATCATGTCACCTTTCACGCAATCCATCCATCTCTTTCTAGGTCTACCCACCACTTCAATCAAATTTCGCCACATCCAAAGTTTGCTAAAAAATATAAAAAAAATAATATTAGACTCCCAAATTAACCCATAATACATTGTGGTTTTTTTTTGTTAAAAATTTGTAAAGATATTTATAAATCCAGTTTGTTTAACCTCCTTTTGATTCCGTATGATTGTTTTTGTTTCTATTAATTAATATAATAGTTTCATTTATGTCCCTTTTTTGTTTTACGTGATTTTATTTTTTCTTTTTAAAAGTTATTTTTGTTTTGTTTCCTTTATATGTATGTAATTAGTAGTTACTTGAGTGCGAAGGAGCTAGATAAAAATTAGCGCAGGAACAGCCTAGTCCCTCCAGCGTACGCTCATCTGACTACCTTTTGCCACGATTGTCATTCATTCATTCATTCATTCATTCATTCATTCATTCATTCATTCAATATATATATTTGTTGTATATTTATCAAAGCGAAACTAAACAGTTGTGCGATAGTTTAATCAAAGGTGTGCGCGTGCTCTAAGTGATACTTTAGTTAAGAGTCATTTTAGTAACAGTGGTAGTGCCCGCTTTAACATGTTAGCACTGCAGGGCCGGCACGTCCGGTGTAATACCACGACCACACAGAAGACAGCCATCAAATTGAAGCAATTCCGTGTTTCGTCTGATGAGTGTGGTGCCGGAGGCCTAATATAAGTCCCTTTCTCTTTACCATCCTTTTCTTATATGGAGAGTTTGGGAAGGGGAAGTGGATTTGACGGTGGAGGAGATGCATAGGAAGGTGAATTATCCTATTTATGTGCGTCTCCTCCTCCGTCGTATAAGGGTAGGCAACGCATCTGCAATTGCGGATGTCTATGGGCAGCGGTCGCTTCACCATTTTGGCGTATTCCCGTGTCCGCTTGCTCGTTTGCCACCTTATGTTATAAAAAAAAAGTATTCGCTGCAGCTATCTTATCAATCTTCTTATGAGTATACAATTAGTTTTGTTTGTACAAGTTTTACTAATTTCATTGCAAATAAAAGTGTATAGAGATAAAAAGTTGATAACGTTCAAATAACATTTAGTGTATTGTACGTATTCTGTGATATAAAATATAAAAAATTGTGAGTAGGCCATTATTTTGAATTCAAAACATTTTATTCAACACTTACTTTGTTACTGTTTGATATTACGTCCGCGTAAAATAAAAATAAATACAAAAGTAAGTGTTGTTCCAAACTATACAGCTATACTAAATCCGTTCAGTACTTTAGGCTACAAACATCCGTCCATCAGAGATTTTTCCAATTTATTAACCCCCTAAGTTTAATAGCGTGAAAATATATAGCCTAAAGCGTGAAGTGTAGGGATTTTTTTTATATAAAATAAGGGTTATTCAAAAATATGCTGTGATGGACATTCTACATAACAAAGTATTGTCTGTTTACACTTTATTATATTAGTATAGATAATGTAGAAGTCTAATATAGATGAGTTTCAATTTATTTTCCCCAGGGACGGTAACCATAGGTGTAGCGAAGCCTTTGCCGTGCAGCACTGTGGTCGGCGGAGAGAGGGTCGGACAGAGCGCGCATACAAGTCAGGTCTGTACAATACAAACATTATTACTATATAACATATTAATAATTAATAAACGAAGTATCTACATAATTGAGCGTTTTAAACATATTCTCAAGTAAATGAATTAGATTTTATGTGCTAAAGTGTTGATATCTTGTAATTGTAATTATTAAAATGTTCGGATAAAATTTTAATGAAAATCATTAAAATTGTGTTATTCACATGAAATTATGAATTCTGATTTTTTTACCAATAGTAATGTCAATTGTAAATGTAAATTATAGTTTTGTTTAAAATATAATTTACTTTTACATTATAAATATGTTGTAAAAATTTATTTGAAAAAAAGTTATACCCGATTTTACACTTAGATATGGTCTATCCGAGGACTTAAAAATTCTATCCCAAAAACCGTTTTAATCGTATTTTTATGTTTTGTAATGATTACTACGTTATTTTTCCGCAATATGGCAATAGTTTTAATATAGTCAAGCGATGGTTAATTAAACCAAAATGAAATAAACACGGAATTATTTTTAGTGATTAAAAAAATGTTTTTATTTGTTATAAAAAAAAGTTCAAATATTGTACACTGAGGGGAAAAAGTGAAAAGTAAGTCTAACTTTTTAATTTTTATTAAAGCTTTCTCTTCACAAAATGCTTAGAGCAGTATCGACCTGTTAACTCGTAGCATGCTATTTTACTAACCGTTTCCACTGCAGAAACACATACAAAAATGTAGCTATCTCGTTTTATTCAACAAGAATGAAAGAGATAGCTATATATTTTAATCCAAATGTTTCTGCGGTGAAAATTTAAGTTAATCTTTCTAACATTTTTATAATTATTTTGTACAGTAAAGGGAGTTTTTACCGCTCTAATGCATTACTGCTTTTAACTCGATATTTATAACATATTTTTAATTATTATCCCTTTAGTGTACAATATTTCTTTTTGCATGAGTACGGCTGAATTCTGAAACGATTCGAAATATTTCTCTTCATAAGTGTAGCTTACAATCTGATTGACGTCAAAATTTTAATTAATTTAGTAGTGAAATGACCTTATTTAAGAGCGCGCACACCTTTAACTAAATTGTCGCACAACTGTTGTGCGACTGTCGCTTGTTTTGCAGCAAAATTCTTGTTTAGTTGCACAACTAAAAACCGAGTAGTGTAACCTCCATATAAGATGATAGGAATCAAAGCGAGACAACAGTTGTGCTATAGTTTAGTCAAAGGTGTGCGCGCGCTCTTAAGTCGCTGTGATATATTTTAACGTCGTTTCAGTATACGGCCGTTAATCTAATAAAACTTATAATGGACATTTCATATGACTAATGGTTTGTTTACTTATTTTATTTAAGATGCAAAAGTTCGATAATCATCAATTTTAAAGCTTAAAATATGAAAATCGATAAAAATCAATACAAACCGATCTTCAATCGATTTATTTATTACATTACTTTCTGGCATAAACTGGCAAAGCTTTTTATAATTGGTCAAGCTATAGTACATAATATTAATAACTAATTATTAACACGCTCACTGCGTAACAGGCCGATATCGGCCTGACGCGGTACTTAAGTTGGTGCGGACGAAGAAAACTGTTCGTCTCGTTAGTGCCAAACGATTATATCAAGTGTATACATTACATTACATAAAATGTATACATTATGTTTCTATGAATTTATAGCAATTTAATCTATCTTAGCGATGGTGGGTCTATAAAGACCTGCCACGCACTGGTGGGAATATCATTGGGGGCGCATTTTGGCCCGCCGCCGCACCATGATGATTATCAAAAATGTTTGTTTCATCGTTTAAATAATCTATTTATAATTTTTATTCTCTACACTTTTAAAAAACAAATCGTATAGATCTTATGAAATATTTAAACTCGCTTTTATCCCTACAGAGGGTCAGCACAGTATGTTTTCCATACATCTATCATATTTGAATTCACTCTCTCATGGTTTAGGCTAAGCTCCATCTGCGCTCGGCCACCTCAAGCCCGGTGAATCTGTAAATGCCTCTTCAAGGCAAACAGTGACAATTCAGTGAAAAAAAAACACTCAAGTATACCTTTCACACAATCCATACATACTTTCTTCCATACATCTTTGTAGCTACATCCATTTATGTTTATTTTATCTAAATAGTGATTTATTATTTCCAGAAAATCGAATACTTCACTAAAATCCTACGTCTCATTATGTCACTACATCGTGATATTATGGAGTTACAATTGCAATGTGGGCAAGAAATACACGTACCTTCATACACAGCGCCCAAGATAAAAGCTGAAATTACAATGAAATGACAAACGGACAAATGTAATTACACTGTCAGTATAGAAGTACCACGGAAAGAATCAAAAGATGTAAAAGATACTGAAATGAAGATTTAAAAGAAAGAAAAGTAACTGACTTCAAGACGAAGAGTCAATCATACTTCATACTAATATTATAAATGCGAAAGTTTAGATGGATGTTTGTTAAGAGTTTGTAGATTAAACGATTTCTATGAAATTTGGGATATAGAGGATAGTCTGGAAGAACACATAGGCTACTTGAATTTGTTTTTTTAGTTCCTCGAGGAGTCGCGGGCGAAAGCTAGTAAATATATAAAGGAGGAGAACACACTTGAAATTTCCACTCAATCACTAACGCTACCTAATTCAAGTACTGAGAAGCGTCTCTGCGTAACAAATTTGACTTTGAGATATTACCTTACAAAGAAGTTACCGGTGAAAAAATGTTCCCAATGTCAAGTCTATATATTTCTTGACTATCTTTGCTTGTTTGTTTTAAAAAAATACTGAATAGTTTTTAATTTTAAAGTGAAACCAAGTGACAGCTATTTCATTATTTTTATTATTATATGTTATTGACTAAAAGTTAATATTTGCATTCGCAGATGTGCTTGTTTCGCTATTTTAGCGAATTCCTTTGGATATTGTCACCTTATACTATAAAATTGATATCTTACTAATATTATAAATGCGTAAGTTTAGATGGATGTTAGATTTGTAGCCTAAACTACTGAAATTGATAAAAATTGTCACAGATGTAGAGGATAGTCTGGAAGAAGACATAGGTTACTAAGTTTTTTATTTCCGCGCTGTAGACATTTAGTATTTTATAAATGTAGAAAATATATTTCGTAATATTTATAATTTTTAGTTTTAAGATAGTGTTTTTTCTCAAATTTGCAAGTTGTACATATCCGCAAAATTCTTAGTTTAGTTTACAAAATATCTGATGTAGCTGTTGATCGTAAATAGTTAATGTTTTTTAATTAATATAGGGTAGGAAAGGAACGGGAATTTGTCGGAGGAGGGGACGCACAGTAATATTTTTTTTTTACTTTAAAATTACACATAATGTTTTCGTTAGTTGATGGGACATCCTTTTAAGTAATGTAAGTAATATATTTCCATGTGAAAGTGTAGATTTAAGATGAGCATATCTGCAACTGCTGATGTCCTCGAGTAGAGATAGCTTCGCCATTTCGGCGAATCACTAGTCTGTTTCGCGCTTGCCACCTTATGATATAATCTTACTAATAACATAAAAACATAAGTTTGTATGTATGGGTGTTTGTAAGAGTCCATGCCCTAAAATCTTAAACGAATTTGTATAAAATTTGTCACAGATGTAGAACATAGTCTGGAAGAACATAAGAACTACTATTTTATTTAATTCCACGTGAAAGGAGTCGCGGGATAAAGCTAGTATAGAAATAAAAATTAATAACTATTGTGGTGATTGTTTAAATTATTGTAAATTATCTATAAGTATGTTTAATTAGTAATCGGTATTTTGTAATATTATTGCCAAAAATCTAGTGTGAATTTTCATATGTGAAGTTGTTAACGTTACAAGAAAGAGACAAACTTATGCAACATTAAGAAGTGCGAAAGAGATAAATGCATATCTCACTCTTCGACGTTAGTATGAGAGATTTAAATAAGCGCATGTCGCTTTTTATAGGGAAATAGCCAATTAAATGGTCAATTTCACTTATTGTGATATTATTCAGCTTATAAATTTTTATTAAAATCAATTAGTTTATTTTTAATTCTTATGAAAATTTCTTATATTAATTTTCAATAATTTGAGCTTAAACACACCGTCCATTTGTGACTTAGGAATTGTTTGCACTTTTTGGAATTTTATTCTTTTTTTCTCTTAACACTTCAATGCCAATGGCCTGATAAGTTCAAAGACGGAATTGCGGCGGCAAAGAATGTGTTAAAATTTTATTAATGTATTTAATTTCATTCCATTATTTTACCATACAGGTAAATCTTTACATATCATAGATTAAGAATATCGAGAGAATGTTAATATATTAAAAACATAGTAAAATAATTAAATGTTTAGATTTTAGTATAATTACGAAAATAGTTGGAAGGAAACTTTTTCTCCTGTGGCCTTGTATCTGGCATGCAACGACTCATCAACCCACACGGTGGTTCCCATACCGGGAATCGAACCCTAGCCTCCTGAGTGAAAGCCAAGTATCACGTCAGGGTCACCACTAAAGACACATCAGTTAATAATTCTTTACAACATTCGTCTTACTAGATAGGCATGTCACCTAATCTATACTATTATAATTAAGCGTAAACACACACTTCTTTGTTGCCTAAGATGTCAGCAATTACAGCATATTTTTCAATAATTCTTTATTTAATAAAAATCCCTACACTTACGTCACGCTTTAGGCTGTATATTTTCACGCCATTAAACTTAGGGGGTAAATGTTTTGGATAAAAACCCTAATGTGGGAAAGAGAGTTTTGTCATGTCATGTAATAAAATTTTCATAATTTTATGCGGATGAAGTCGCACGGGAACAGCTAGTGACATTATATTCGTCCACCCGTAACATACGAAGTTGAGTCGTTGCATGCCAGATAGCCATACTCCTAATTTATCCAAGCCAAGATGTCTTATTTTCTAGAGCTTTGTGCCTATGGTTCTTTTAGCTTTTTTACGTTTCTAAACATACGTCGACGGCAAGCCTCAAAATGTTGTCAAAGATTGTGTTAATCTTACTAATATTATAAAAGAAAAAGTTAAGACGGATGGATGGATGTTTGTTACTATGTATCTCTAGAATGGATCATGCTGCAAAGCACAGATTTTGAACATAGTCTGGTATAACACATATACTAATTAGGTTTTTTTTTCAAACCCACGCGACATGAGTCGCAGACGATAGTTTCAAAAAACTTTTTTCCAAAAACTCTAGGTCTAGAATTATAAGATAATTTTTGAAAATTTTTACTCTAAAGTTTAGTTATTAATATAAATGTAAAGATATAGATATATGTGTTTAGATTCATGTTTGTATAGCTGAAAGCTGCACTAATTTGTTGACGGTTAAATACACACAAAATGTACTAATTTTTATAATTTAAACCCGCTATAGACGTTCAGTGCTGACAGTTTTATCTTAAGAGTCGAAATGTTCAATAAAACTGTGTAGGCAAAATGTTTCAATCGAACATACAGTTGTAGTTTTTACAGTTGTAGCCTATATACAGTTTTATTTGAACAATTCCAATACCG
This sequence comes from Papilio polytes, assembly GCF_000836215.1. Classification (NCBI taxonomy): domain Eukaryota; kingdom Metazoa; phylum Arthropoda; class Insecta; order Lepidoptera; family Papilionidae; genus Papilio; species Papilio polytes. The sequence goes on along the minus strand of NW_013525369.1, from coordinate 1,071,859 downwards.
TCTGTAGCAGGCTTTATTTCTATATAAAGCCACAATTATTGTTATAATGTAGTGTATTTCTCAATTTACTGTAGAAATCTAAATGTTGTAACACGAGCTTTGTTATGTATTGCAATAAATGTTGTCTACAAAAATGAAAATGTTTTTTTTATTTCTGTTGTCAAAAATATCCTGTGGTTCATTCTAAAATCCGGAAAAAATATTTCTCTGAGTGCTAAAGAATATAGTATATTTTCTGACATATCCATACCCTTCCCGATTATTATCAGCCTATGTTACTTGGTGATTATGTAACGGTCTATGGTATGATTTTTAATCAGTTCAGTAGTTTCGAAATCTTTTTTT
>NW_013525369.1:1062593-1071455 GCF_000836215.1 Papilio polytes | reverse complement strand
CGGAATTGCTTCCACTTCACGCCTGTTTTCTGTGTGGTCGTGGTATTACACCGGGCGAGCCGGCTCATTTGTGCTTAGATGTCAAAGCGGGAACTACCACTGTAATAAAACGTTCTAAGGATGCTAATAAATTTAAATTTAATCTCCATCAACAAACAATAGACATGATAATGGTTACAAAATCACTCTTCCAACTGGAAGTAAAGTCACTTCGTATTAGCTTTTAATCATATTTTCTGGATAAATAATTGTTTATTATTTTCCAGGAATGTGTGAACTCTATAGCATCTGACGACCACACCGGTATGGATTCATTTCACGAATGTCTACAAGAGTACGGAGAAGGTTTAGAAGTTGTACAAATTTGCCTAGAACCAGAGGAAGCATCTATCAAAGATGACGAACTATCCGCATTATGTGATCTCAGTTTTGATGATTGCAAAAAAGAACAAAAAACGGATGATATTAAAAAAGATGAACTAAAAGATAAAGTGAATGGTATAATGGAACTCAAGTCTTCAAAATCTGAAGAATCTTTAGATGGACCTGATGATGACATGACTATAACAGAAGACGACGTTTTAGTTTCCCCAAGAGAATTCAATATAAGAAGTAAATCAGCTGACAGGAAAGAAACAAATGGAAGTAGGAGCCTGTCGAAACAAAATAGCAAAGATCTATCAACATCCGATGAAATGGTATTCGCAGTAACTCCTACAGGTTTAGAAAGAATCAGTTTCGAAAAGTATTGGAAAGATTGCGGACAGAATAAGGAAGATGTTATACATAAAGTTAAAAGTGATGAAAGTTGGAAGGAATGTTTGAATTCACCGACAGATGAAGCAAGTAGTTTCTACGATGCGACAACGAGAATATCCGTCCAAGAGGAAAATAGTACATTGTTATTTATCGATCATGAAATAGACGGTTACGAAACATGTCTCGACGATGACTCGTCGGGGAAGTGCGCCGAAAAAAACGGCTATAAAATCAACGGAGATGAGATCAAAGACTTTAGTAAACAAAACGAAGTTCCTAGAAACAAAGACAACGCATGTGCCAAAACAAATACGGATCAGAGTATCGCCGATGTTGTTGAAGAAACATCGTACACACGGCCTTATGTTCAAGAACATATAATAAAACAAATGAAATCACTGCGAATCGAACCTCTAAATGTAAACATCAGCACGAAAAAGATAAGAAAAAAAAGTCCAACTAAACCGTCCAAAAATGAACGCCGATGCATCGAATATTACAACGACCAAGATGAATGTTTAAGGGAAATACGACAGAAAAAATTAGAAGAAGAAAAGAGGCACAAAGAAGAAAAGAAGAGAACGCCAAAGAATATAGAAAAAATGTTAAAGAAACAAGAACCTAGTGAGGAATCGACTGATTTGGAAAATAATTGCGTACCAGATTGTCATAAATGTTTCTTAGAGAATTATGCGTATGCTATAACTAAGGCATATATCGCTGAAGCTGCTGGTTGTAAATTTTGTGAAGTGATAAGAGAAATGTTAGAACCACCAAAAAGGATTCCGGACAGAAGAATGTCGGCTCCTGCTAGCATAAGTTGGGAAAGTGGTTCAGAATCGGAAGAAGAGTGTCTATTAGCTGTTCCTATTGTGAAAGATAGAAGAAAATCAGCTGGACCTTTAACAATAGTAACATCTTCGAGACGACCAAGGTAAGATTTCATTACATCTCATTAATACGTATAATTTCTTTTATTATCTGATATATGATTAAATTTTTTGGGATGACGTCCTTATATAAATCAAATTTATAGAAATCTTTCTGTGTGGGTCGATGGATTTATAGAGAGTATTCTTAATTATTTATTATTCTTCTGAGACGGTTCTCTAACCGAGGATTGAAACTCTTTTCAATCAATCGCGATAATTCATCTCCCCTACCTAATCCTCCTCCCGTAGAGTCGGCGAATCGGGAAGTCGTCCTCCAAATAATTTTATCATCCGTCATCTCAGTCATCACTCCCTTCTTGATCATGTCACCTTTCACGCAATCCGACTATGTATTTTTATGTCTTACTCTACTGGTGTACTACTGGTGTCTTACTCCACAGTCATAACCAACGTCCTTCTTGTTACAATAATTGTTTTTTTTTTATATATCTTGCTTGCTAGCTTGTTAAACACTTTCAATGCCACCGCCTACTAATTCAGGTACAAAATTAAAACAGACTTTGAAGCATTGAGTGTGTTGAGTATTTAAAAAGGTACATAGTCATGAAACCTTAACAGGTATACTTTAAATACTCATTAGAGGATTGTCCGTCTGTGTTTTATCTAATTAACTAGAAGCGTATGTATGTTACGTAACGAATGCTCGAACAGAAGCAATACTCATTATGTTTGAAATGAGGTAAGTAAAGGATTACTGTTAACTAGATTTCTAATCCCGTTCATCTGTTATTTATGAAAAGGTATACATGCCTATATCCTTTTCTAGCTTAACGTAGAAGGCTATTTTTAAATAATACTACTGTGGAGGGGTACACCGGTAGAGGTAGACCTAGAAAGAGATGGATGAATTGGGTGAAAAGTGACCTGATCAAGAAGGGAGGGATGACTGAGATGACGGATGACAGAGTGCTTTAGAGGACGAAAACCCGGTGCGCCGACCCTACGGGAGTAGGATAAAGCAGGGGAGATGATGAGTATATTAAATAATAATCAGACATTTGCTACAGCCCTGTAACCTTATAACAAAAGATCTGTTACAACTTCTGTTTTCACGAACAAATACTTTAGGCAAAAGATTTCCCAAAACACGTGATCTGTAATGCGATGAAGCCAATGCAATGAGGCCAGGTCACGCATTTTCTTCTTCAATTACAATACAAAGAAAAACTAACTTTATAACTATTGCAGTAAAGCATAATATCCAATTTCGTTTGTTACAATCATTAAATCATTTAATGCATTGGAAAATAAACTTTAAAGCTAAGTAATAAAGTGCATAATCGATTGTTGTTCTCAATGCAATGTTATTTAATATACGTCATAATCATTTTTATCGAATTGACCAAGTTCAAGACGAAGTTCATTGTTAGGTTCGTGCTACTTGGAATAAGGACATTGAAAATAGTAGGGTTATAATTAAAATTAAGTACATAGTATTTTATCCGATAACGAAGATCTTAACATTGTTTACTATTTCATAATGGAAGCCAGTTAACAAGAAAAAACTTAGTCACAGGTTACAAATACCGTCTAAAGCGCCAGGTAAACAGTATTTTAATCAAATAAATTCCTTTAAAACTGATTGACTGGGAAGTTCACTAGTTTAACTACAAACAGTTTCACTGTATAAACATTTGCATACATAAAAACGTACACACAAAAAACATTTACTGATCGCTGGATTAAGCTTCGTAAGCGCCAAAGTAGCAGACGTCAAAATTCTAACGGAATTTGGAGATTTAGGGCCTGTCCCACTTCTGGCTGATATAGGCTCAGATAGCTTAAAAATGACGTAGCTGTCTGATATTTTACACCTTGGATTACCTGACAATTTACAAGAATTTGGTGGGACTGACTCTAATTTGGTGTATTTTATAATCTGTTACATATTTAAATGTTATTACAATCCACGTTACCTTGGCTTAGTATGACATAGTCGATGGTAGCGTCCCACAGTCGTGTATCGTTCAGCATTAATTTCTATAAGTGGCCGGCCCTCATGGGAAATTGATAATGTAATTGACTATACATTCACTATGTCCCTTAAGTACTTATTGTATGCAAATTTACTAATTGACAATTTTATTTGCAGTAGACGTTGTTGTAACCAGTAGACCAGTAGTCGTTGTTGATAACCTTAATAGAATGTACTAAGAAATTCAGATATAAGGTCATATAGATTTATGGAAAATGAATGTGGATGGGCTACAAGAGGAAGACCATATATGGATTGTGTAAATGAGGATACTTAAGAGAGTGAATTCAGATATGACGGCTGATAGAGATGTATGGAAGAGCACATACTGTGCCGACCGTCCTTAGAGACAAGGGCAAGTTGGTGAAAGATATATGGTACATACTATGACGAAACTATGAATGGACCGAAACAACAACAAAAGCTTGCGAAATAAATCTCATAAAATTACTGTTTTATACAAATGGATCAACATTTATTAAAACCAAATCGTTACTATACTTACTTCAATATCAAACTGATCTCGAATTTCTATTTTTAGTATACTAAAAGCCAATTTGAAATTTACGGCGTTTTTAGTGATACGAGGACTTAGGACCTGGCTCACCAAATTGTAAATTGTCTGATAATCCAACGTGAAAAAATGTGTGATTGAAATATCGGATTTTGTTACCTTATATGACAGTGACGTCATTTTTAATTTGAGCCTCTATCAGCCAGTGGTGGGACAGGCCCATAAACTTCAAATCCCATTATTTAGACGACTTTTGAAGTGAAGTGTTTCAGAAATCGCCTATAAGTATTGTAAAATTTTCTACGAATTTGATTTGCTTTGCTAATGTAAAATATTAGGCTATCGCCTTATATTTGCATTGATGAATACTTATTACAATAAAAAGGTCTTACATAAAAATGATTCGACCGATTCGCAGCTGCAAAATAAATATCAAATATACATGAGTGAATTAGATTATTGTAATATGTACAAAGATATTCTAAAATTTCAATTTCAAATTGTCTAAGCAAATTGAATCTTAACACACAGGAGTTTGGGTACAAAAGTAAATATAGAACACACTTTCATCTTAGAAAATAATTTTATTAACTTTGTATAGAAAATATGACAGATACTGACTGAAAATGTTTTAACGCTGCTAAGTAAAAAATAATACAGCAATATCGATATTGAAATTTCGATCGATTCTAAACGATATCAAAACTTGTCCGACCAAGCCATATTATAAGTCAGTTTGAAAGCCGATATATGGATAAGCCGTCTGGCAACTGCATATGAATAACGACAATTCACAAGTTCACATTCAAACTCATGTAGGATTAAGCAGCTTGAAATAGTGATGTTCCTATTTATTCCTAAGATAGTATCGATAGAGAAATAACATGCCATGACTTAAAGACATTAGGCATATCTTACTATTTACATTTCTTAGTAATATTATAAATGCGAAAGTTTAAATAGATTGATATTTAAGAGTTTCTAGCTCAAACTGTTAAACAGATCTCGATAAAATTTGGCATAGATTTAAAGCATAGTCTGGAAGAACACAAAGGCTACTCAGTTTTTTTTAACTCTATGCGAATGGTGAAATAAAATTATTTTAAATACGAAATAAATAGAAACGACCAATTAAAGTCATGCTAAATCTAAAAGTTTAAGTGCCCCATCTATTTCTGTGGTTATGTTAACTGAAACTTATGTCTACATACCGTATGTTTGTTGAATTGAAAATGTCGATATCGAACATCTAACCGAGGTCACATCACTATAAGAAAATTGCTAATGCCGGTAATTGAGTTATGGTTAGGCGACCTGAATGTTCCATTACCGATTGACAAGCCGGACTCGGTTCACGTTTCAAATATTTTGAACAATACTAAAATTCACAAATTTTTTGGTGCGCAAAATTTTTTCGGGACCGTTTAGTGAAGATATGTAGTGTTGTCTATTAAATCTTCAATCGGTAAGTCGATATTTACATTAACGTAACGGTAATTTAATTCTTTTATTTGCTCTTTTTTTTAGTAAATAGTAAAGGCTGATTTTATTTTAAAGGGGATATTATTTTTATATTTTTTCGAGCTGTCCTTGAAAACAATTTTACGATCAAGTTGTGACAATGAAAAGATTACGCTCTTTGTAAGGTTTCACGACAAACTCGATACACTAGTGATGTTTTAAGTACATTTACGTTATGTCATTTTATTTATAAGTTATTTAAATAATAGAATAGCTACAGTAAGAAACGGAAATTAAGATTTTTATTTTGAAATTCATTTACGGTGGGTTTCCATGGGGGAATAATTTGACTACGAAACAATTGACAATCTCTGTCATTCCCCGATAAGTGTCAAGGGGAACAGGGTCCAGAATCGTATCATTATTGCAATTGATTCCCATGGATCCAGTTTGAGGATTAATTTGTGCAATCGGTGCAACAGACTGGTGCAAATTTTCCATCCGACGGAGCGCACTAACTGATCGACTCAGTGAAGCGTTTTATACATTTTCTAACGATAATTCAATCCATATAACTCTGATCCATCGATAGGAGAGACTAACTGTTCCCGTGCGGCTTCTACCGCGTGAAACTATAAAAAACTTTATTTCATTGTTTACATTTGTCAGATTCTCAATTGCAATTAAAATACAAATGCACAAATGGCAACGAAGGCCTTTGACATTGGATACCAATTACCGTACCATGGCAATTTTGCTTCTTTGATGTTCGCAGCTTGTAGTTTATCATCCTTTCCCACGTAAAGATATTTTCCATTTTATTTACCCCCTAAGTTTAATAGCGTGTAAAGTTAAATTACGCCACGAAGTAGTGTGTGTTTACGCTTTATTATATTAGTATAAATTAACATCTGTATTTCGTATGAAACTTAAAAAATGCCAAATACACTCACGTGCATTGAACCTGGGTCATTAAAAAACCTAAAAATCTCGTAAACTAAGAACGCTACATTTTTTAAGTGACCCGGATTCTATGCTCTTGAGTGTAGTTGTTAAAAATTGAAATAGGTAATAAATCGGACTGACTTCACCCTTATATATAAGCGTAATTATGCTCTAGGCTAGATCTACTGGAACAGTGCTTGTTAATGCAATCTTCAAAGCACTCTTTTATTTTCATTTAAATACTCTTTTTAGCAGCCCTTGTACACTAAATGTTATCCGTTCATTATATATTTTCCAATGCAACTTTCCGTTACACAATATCATTGTATTATCTGTAATTAATATACAATTAAATACCTATTCCCACGTGACAATGCAACGTTTAATAATTGCATAACAATATTCAGTAAGGAAAGCTACCATTTGTGTCACAAATACTATGAAGACCATAATTTTTTATACCTATGATACGAGGCGTAACGTAAAGGTGTGTCTACACTAGAACACATGCTGATCACAAGTAGCCTGACTAAAATTACATTAGTTTTGTTTGACCTTCGTCTTATTTTTAGATTCACAAAAGAACCTATTTATAGACAATAGCAGAAAAATGTCTTCTAAACGCTTAATAATATTCAAATTACATTCAAGAGAAAACACAAATTATCACATTTGCATGAAAGGTACAAACAAAATTCTTATTTGAATACGACGATTGTTAGACTCCTTTGAAGACCTTGTGTATATAAAATCGACCGCAATATCTACATTTGAAATCCAATTAAATATACTACAAAAGAATACTTTTAATCGTTTCTTTTGTAAGAAAACAGTTTATTGTAATAATATTTGTGTCGTTAACTGTACATGTAGTATATATTTCAGTTCGTATGCGACGTGCTCGACCGGCCGTGTAGCTCTGCTAAGTGATTGAACTGTAGGTATCCTGTAATGTCGCGCACGAAAATGATAAACCGAATTTTAGTGATTTCTATGACGTATTACAAAATGAATACGCACTTATCGTAATAGATATTTCTTTATTATATCCTTTATTTTGTTTTTTTATATTTTTAAAATATGTTGTGTTATGTTAATAATAGAAGGTGACAGTAAGCAAAATAAAAATGTTCCAATGATACAGATTGTCGCATATGACAAAGTTTTATTAATAATTTATACATATCGCATACCTTCATATACATTCGTCTAAACATGAATGCAGTATACAATACAAGTAAACAAAACACATAAAGATTAATTAGGGAGGCATTTGCAAAAGTAGGTGAGCATGGTTTTTGTAAAAAACAACGTGTCCCAACCCTATTTACCACACTATAATATCAATGATCGATTTAAAGTAATTTATAATTTTCTATTAAAATTAAAAATGTAAGTATTTTTCTCTTGCTTGTACCTCACGCAAGAATGGTCGGACGAGTAGATTGGATAAAGTTTGTGTTTTCAAATTGAGTTTCATTTTGAATGTAGGTAGGCAGGAATAAATGCAATTCATTTCAATAACTGTCCAGCGGTGGACATGCGTTGGTGTTTGTCTGGTTTACGTGATTTTACTCGTGGGAAGTCAAGGTAAGGAGTCAAGGAAGTGTCCTACTCATGTTTGAAATACTCTGTACTGATTTTAGAAGTATCTTATAGTTTTCATCCATCCTCTTATGAAGAGAAAATTGATTTATATCCTGTGCTTCTTTGACAGCATGTAACTATCATTATTATGTTGTTTTAATAGTTACTTTTACCTGCGTTTTACAATTATATGTAAAAAAGTAATTTTGACGCAAACTTTTTTCGACTTTTTAAGTTGTTCTATTTTCTTTGTCTTTATTTTTTTTTTGTCAACCAACCCGCATTTGGCCAGCGTGGTTGACTATGGCCTAGTCATCCCTTACTTAGGGTAGGCTCTTAACCCCTCGGTGGGGACGTATAATGAGCTGGTGATGATGTGATGATGATTTCGTTTATTTACGTTACGGACACATTGTATTTTACTTTAAATAAACAACAATAGTAATATTACAAAGGACAGAACTCGTCTCGTCGTACTATTATCTTCTTCATGTTTATATTTACGTAAAAAATATTATATATACGTGTACGCAAATCATCATCTCTCCTACCTTATCCTACTCTCGTAAGATCGGCGCTCCGGGTTTCCAAATAACTCTATCACCCGTCATCTCAGTCACCACTACCTTCTTGATCATGTCACCTTTCACGCATTCCATCCATATCTT
>NW_013525369.1:1060838-1062323 GCF_000836215.1 Papilio polytes | reverse complement strand
TCATTCGGAAACTTATCCGGATTTATTACCAGCGTTAATTTGTTAGGAAGTAAATTTTCATATCTCGTGGGATAATGTAATTTTCGGATTAATATAGATATCGAAGGAGCGTGTAATTTATTTGGCTTAGACTATGGGAAAGTTTTTATTTATTGATGCAAGAAATGAAATATTGTACCAAATATTTCCTAAAATGGCACAAGAATAATTAATAAATCTAAATTTTGAAGGCATTGAAGGTACTATAGTTACCACTTAACGTGACCATTATTATTTATTACCCATACTAAATATACAATCACATCACTTAACGACTCTGAGTGGAAGGTAGTGATTATTCAACGTCTCTGATGGTAACAAGACATTAAATTTTGATTGCATTTGTGCAATAGGTGGATATAATATCGCATCAGAATACAGCTAATGGCACTGAGAAGGCGATATTCGGAATATTCATCAAGAACGTGGTACCTGATAGCCCCGCGGGACAATGTGGGGAACTACAGGTGAGTTATCTTATATTGTAACTTTATCATATAATCTAATTAAATTTTAGACTAAATTAAGTCTTGATCGCCTAAAGGTTGAATTACAACTTAAAATAAAACAAAAGCATTTCCATGTATCTATACATAAGGCAGCGCTTTTACATTTTGAGCTCAGATCGACCTAAACTAGGGTAATTTTTAAACCAACGTTGCTACAGCTACACGTGCAAATATAGGTTACTGTAAACACTACCAAAACACTAGTAAAAGAACATTAAGAGCCTGTCCCACCAAATTGTAATGGTCTGATAACAAACCAACGTGTTAAATAACAAATAGTGACGGCATTTTTAAGCTATTTGAGCCTGTATTATTTGAGCCAGTGGTGGGACAGGCCCTAGGTGTTATAAGAAACAATGAAAAATTAGAGCCAATACACCATTTCTTTCAGACCGGTGATAGGATTCTAGAAGTAGACGGCGTATGTGTGAGGACAGCGCAGCATGAGAGAGCTGTGCAGCTGATCAAGGCAGCTGGCAGCACTGTCACTTTGACTGTCCAGAGCCTGATAGCTTGGGTAAGCGGGCATTAGAATTCATCCATTACTCTTCAAGATTTAACAAAGTTCAGGGTACTGCTAATTTTATCCAGTTAAGCTGTAATGCAAACTAGTCCGTCATAAAAATATCAGGCGAAAGATAGTCCGGTCTTGAAGTTAATCTAGGCCCTGGTTCTTTGATAGTTAGGATTTTTACTTCCACTGTATATTTGAAAACCTCCGAGGATAAAACTGCAAATTTGCGGTTTTCTAAAAGTCCTATTTTAAGTGCTGCTGAACTGAAAATTTGGAGATGCTGTAAAAAAGACTTCATAATTTTAATTCTCTGTCTAGAATACTGATTCGTCTGACGTTGATGTAACCTCACCAACTCCTTCGAGAACACTTTCATATAAGAAAGGTCCAGCGCCGCCGCCGCCCACCGCCGTCAAGCAAGCT
>NW_013525369.1:1042951-1060759 GCF_000836215.1 Papilio polytes | reverse complement strand
ACCACATTATTAGCTACTTTTCTATAGCCTAAGGGCCTGTAACACCTCTGGCTGATAGAGGCTCAGATAAAACTAAAAATGACGTCACTGTCAGATAAGGGAACAAAATCTGATATTTCCATCACATATTTTACACGTTCGATTGTTATCAGACTCTCCAATTGCGATCCTGGCCAAGTGAAAGTGTATACTTTATGATACATTAATAAAATCGTTGGTAGTCTAGAAAATTCTAACGTTATTCCTTTTCTTGTTTTCACATTACATTGGAGTTGGTGTCGTGTTTTCGTGTATCTTTTTTTTTTGTTTTATAATATTAGGTGCTAAACGAGCAAGCGTCCTGAATCCACCGAAATCGAAAGCGGCCGCTGCCCATAAACATCCGCAATTGCAGATGCTTTGCCTACCCTTGACGGAGGAGGAGACGCACATAAAGAGGACATTTCCCCTCACTACGCGTCTCCACCACCGTCAAATCCACTTTTCCTTTCCATTCTATAGTAGTTTACCTAACAGTTAAAATTATCTTTTAGATAACAGTAACATCAGAAGCAGGAACTGAAAAAGAAGGAGAAATAGATGCAGAAAAGGAAACTAAGGAGAAAGGATCCTCGGAAACGGAGTCTTCTAAGCCGGTCTACTCAGACTCTGAGAGCAGTGACGAAGAAGATGAAAGAGAATTGAGTGGAAGAACATATTCTGAGAAAGGAGTTGAGGTAAATATAAAAAGGAATTAAAAACAAAAGAACAAAAATGTAATTCTTATCTTTACATTTTATTCTTCTTTCTTTTGTTAAGATTGATCGAGCATCAGCGGGAGCGATCAAGCGCACCAAAGAAGAGAAGGAGGCGGATCCAGAGGAAGAAGATGACTTCGGCTACACGACAAGTGAGTGGAAAGATACATTATTCACATTCTTTAACTTCTCTTTCTATTTGATACACGTTTACTTCTATTCTTATCTTCTAGAACATAATAGATGAGTTTTATAGGATATGCCTTCTTTTATGGTTATAATGTTACTCATAACATTAGTTCACACATGTATGCACTAGATCTTGCATACCGGAACCTTTCAAAGGAAACAAAATTCAATATTTCCAATACATATTTTACACGTTGGACTGTTATCACACAATTTACAATTTGGCGGCACAGGACCTTAGTGTTTTGGAAATAATACCTGGTTTAGACTTAGCCAATATAGTTGGTGGCGCAGACATGAATTGTATGGACTTACTGGTCAGTTAGTGTTTCTTTATTCTAAGAGTGAAGCTGTCAAATTCGGTGTTTTTTATGTAAATAAATTTAATTTTTGATATTCCAATTCTGTACTCGATTTAACAAAATCAATGAAAACTGTCCTTTAAAACAAAAGCGGAGCGTTTTATCAATAAACGAGAAAATAGATTTTTTAGTCAAAGAATTTCTAAGAATTTTAACGGTTTCTTAAAATCAATTTGGCGGCCAAAAGTAACGGCAGATTGTCTGTTACTTTAACCTACCTATATTAACAGAGTCTGGACTTTAAGGTTGAAGTAAACAATTTTAGTAAAGGTGGCCACACATCAGTGTGTATGTTCGGAGTTGTGAAGTGAACGGTATTGATCATATCTGCGTTAATATCTATCAATAAATTTGAAGATACAATACTAGTAAATTAGTTATAGTTTGTACAGTGTAGTGTATAAATATATAAAAATATGACAGTAAATATAATTATGTTTAGAAAAAATAATCTAAAAAACATTTACTAATATTTCTCATAATTTTCACGTTTGTTTTTTTTAAATTTCTTAACTATGTTAGTTAGACATAATTACATAACTACTTACGGCTATTACTAAAATTTATACTTTTCTTTGTACAAAATAAACAGTTTATAAATAACCGATTTCTATTAATATGGAGATCAGAGTATCATAATATTGCGAATTAAATTCGGTTCGTCCACTCTAGTGTGGTATTACCCTTATATTTTCAACACACGTTTTATATCATTCGGAAGTCATTTCGCTGTTAATGATTTTATAACTAAATAAAATTTATGATTTTTATATATTTAACGACCATATTCAAGGTAACCATAGGGACGTAAGATACTGCATCTTATATTTTTTGTAAGTCGAATTTCCAAAGAGCCTTTAGCTTTAAAAATATTAAGAAACATATTTATCTGGTAGTCAATACATTTTATAATATAATAATGGACTTTTATTTTTACTTTGGTTGTGAATAACTATCTTACCATTGAGAATCTGATTTTTTTAATTTCTGTCTTCTTATAAATTTGTATTTTGATTATTTATAATTACTTGGCTTTATTTGTTTCCTTTTCATTTAATTTCTGTGTTTTAATAAATAATTAATTTCAAATAATGTATCTTTTCACTTATATTATTTCTATGATTTGTTTTGTTAAAACTTCTTTAACTTAATTAAAATGACATATTTGTTTAGTTTAATTTTTATCGTATTTTCAGAATAATACAATAATCTTAGAGAAATATTATTAATTTCGTATTATTTATTTTATTTAATAACCTAAAAAGAAGGAATCTTGATTTATATAACTATTTTTTGTCTAAATAATAGCGTTAAAAATAATTGAAATGGCACTTTATCTGACCCTAATACCAATACTACCAGAAAGTATTAAGAATGTAGATGGCTACCAAAGAGGTAAACATACGAAAGTATGGATTGTGTGATATGCTTAAGGGAGTGAATTCAGATATGACGGCTGATAGAGATATATGGAAGAGCTGCAAATACTTTGCCAACTCTCAGAGACAAAATCAAGTTGATAACGAGTAAGTATACTACAGTTAACCATAGATTAACAGATATCAACTCTATAAGTATAAAACAAGCGTAACGTGTTGCCGTATCTACACTATCTAATCTATGAGGCACCTGTTAACAGCATTGTTTATTATGTGCGACCTTCGCGTACCAGAAATAGAAACGAACCCGGCACCTCGTATATCGATCATGCTGTATGTACCGGATTCTATTGGAATTCGGCGCTTTGTTATGCACTGGAAATCTTTGAAATAGATTTTATAATATGACCAATAATATGCGACGAGAGGATGGGGACATAAACCGGAAAGTGTTAAGATTGAATGTGGATGACTACAAAGGTAGGGGAAGATCGAAGAAAGTATGGATGGATTGTGTGAAAGAGGATACGCTTAAGTAAGGAGTGGATTCAGATTCAGAAGAGCAGCACATACTGTGCCGACCCTCCGTAAAGAATAAGAGCTAGTTGATGAATCTAACCAATAATATAAAAATCCTATCCTAAGAGCGCTTTGAAGACGTCTTTACTATATCACTTTGACAAATTTAAACATCTCTTTGTCTTTTGTTTATATGATAGGCCAGAGGTCTTATAGTTGCTTTCTCTACCCATCCTTTCTTAATAATAAATTGACTTAGTGTATTTGTCAGTGGAGGAGACGCTTAGGAAGGGGTTAAAAATAAAAAAGCATAGCCTATGTTAGTCACTGATAACGTAGCTTTTTAATTGTGAAATAATTTCTTAAATTTGCCCAGTAGTTTTTAAGTTACTTCAGTACATAAAAAAATATAAATCTTTCCTCTCTATATTAGTACTAGCTGTTTCCGTGCGGCTTCATCCGCATGAAATTATGAAAAATTTATTTTATTGTTTACATTTGTCAAATTATCAATTACAAATGTCACAATGACATGAAATGATGAAAACACGTTAGGGTTTTTATCCAAAATATTTACCCCCCTAAGTTTAATGGCGTTAAAATATATAGCTTAAAGCGTGACGAGTAGAGCTTTCTATTAAAAATAAATTATTCAAAAATGTAATGTAATTGCTGACATGTTAGGCAACAAAGAAGTGTGTGTTTACGCTTTATTATAATAGTATAGATAGAATTATGCATTGACTAGTGTAAGCACAATGAAACACAATGAATGGACTAAATCCATTCATTTGAATTAACAAACATGATTCATTCAGGGTCGATGTTTTTCCTGAAAGAAAACGAGCGTGTTATGTTCAAGATAAAAATGTTTCGTTGCTCGAATGTTTTATTACGATAGTAAAATATTTATTCTCGACATGTATTTTGATATTTTAATCGTCTGCGTTTTATATGTTCATAAAGATATGTGTAATAACTTTGATTTACTTTGTATCATTAGTTTTTTTACTCGGTATGTATGGAGTTGTCTCCGATCGTAGTAGATTCAGCCGATACCGAAAACGAAAGCGGGTTTTAATCCTTTTTCATTCCCACGTTCTTATAAGAAAAGGATGGGAAAGGAACGTAGATTTGACGGTGGAGGAGACGCGAAACAGAAACCGAAAGTTCTGTCATATTCTAGTATGCAGTGATAATTTTCGGATAAGAAATACATTTTATGAGTTGTCGATTATTTTTAAAACAAAATATTATTAAGCGAGAAATAAAGAAAGAGACGGATGGATTGCGTGAAAGGTAACATGATCAAAAAGGGAGTGATGACTGAGATGACGGATGATAGAGTTATTTGGAGGACAAAAACCTGTCGTGCCGACCCTACGGGAGTAGGAGAAAATTTCAATACAACCGCTTAAATAATCTACGTAAGTATAACAACAAAGCATTTGTAATAAAACTCAAAAGTACCATCTGAACAAACATTTTTTCTCCGCATATGAAAAACAAACGTTAGTAACAAACAAAAAGATCTATTTTCGTAGATTAAAAACCTCATGACTTTCAAACGGATCTAAAAAAACGCCAGTAAAAATACTCTGCCATTTTTCGCGTCGCTTAAAAGAAATATAGCATCAACATTTGTCATGCAAAAATATTTTTGCACATCATTGCCTAAATAATTCGTCGCCGGGCAAACGAATTACAAACTTATTTTTACCGTCAAATCAACATTTACAACTTCTCTCCTATTAATATGACCCTTAAATCAATAGACATAGAGTTCAGTTTTGGTTGTTACTTTATTGTCTTAGTTGACAAAACTTTTACCAAACTTACCCTTGTTTGCATACAAAAGTCCGTCTCGTTACTGGTGCGAAGGCTGGTTTTCTACGATGATTCCAAATAAACTTTTCCATTTACTGAATAAAAAGAATTCTCTTAAAAACAAAATAAGATATATAAGGGCATTGTTATAGTCAATTTTGATATTCTACGAGTACATTTACGATTACAATATTGAACAATTTTGAACGAGACTTTCCCGCAAATTTAAGAGATATCTAATAATTAATATAGCCTATGTTACACAATGTAGCTTTCTAATGGTAAAAGAATTTGAAAATCGATTCAGTAGTTTTTGAGTTTATTCATATTTTCATATTATTATAATATTAGTATGGAAAACCTGAACTATCAATTCGGACATAAAACCCATTACCACACACCACACCACAGTCTGAAAGTTCACATAAAAAGTAGATTCTTTTCTTTAAAAGTTGCCTAATGCGTGGACATTCTATGAACATCCACCTTTGAAAGATCTACGCGCTTTTCCATGCCTTATTTTGCAGTAGCTAAAAACGCATGTTCAATTGCGTCAAGTAATTTACGACTGGAGTCCGTTTATATTAGCCCTTATACCAAAAATAAGATCAAACGCTTTTGTTGTTTTATGCCCTTACAGTTTCAGCGTTGTTTTGCAACCCACGTGCGTTTTCAGTATCGCGAGAGAGAGTCAAGCGAACGGTCGTATTTTTGCAGTTCGGGAAGTTTGTGTTCGAAATTCAAATGTTTAAATTTAGAAACATTTTAATCGCGATCGGCCAGTGATAATCAAAGTTTGTAAAAAGGTTTCATGTGATTGTTATAAGTGATTTTTGTGAAAAAAGAAAAGTGAGGATGAGGTTTTTAAAATAATAATACAATTATTGTGTAGCAATAAAGTGTTTTTTATAGAGTGCGCTAAGGAAAAATAAAATGTTTTTTTCCTTTTATAGTAGTAAGATTTGATAAAAGTCATTTGAGCTGATTTTATGAGGCCAAGGTCTACTGAATGTGGTTTATGATTCAGTTGCTTTTGACAAAATAAACAGCCAAACTTTTACAACAAAAATACAGAACATTATAATAATGTTTCTATTCATAGGTTAACGCTCAAATGAAATTTAAAACACACCACTCGAGAAAAATCTGGCAAGATACGCGGCTCTGTTTTTTAAAGATCAATAATTTATAGAATAAACGAGAATCGGTTTTTTCTTATCAAAGTTATGCTTCGCAATGTTACCGTAAAATTTTTACACTAGTAGTTACCTTCCCGTCAGTTCCCGTAAGGACACAGGTTTTCTTCAGGTTAATCTATCTTCATTCACCTCAGTCACTTACTTCCTGATCATATCACCTTTCACGCAGTACATTATTTTCTAGGTCCAAATTTACCGAGTAACGCCTTGGTAACTCATAACTTGTATCTTACTAATATTATAAATGTGAAAGTTTAGATGCACCGATGTTTGTTAGAGTATTTACTTTTTTACTTTAATTTTACTCAGATGGAGTCTCGGGCGAAAACTAGTTGATATATGTATACTAATATTATAAAGAGGAAAACTTTGTATTTTTGTATGTATTGAAATAACTCAAAAACTACTGGACCGATTTTAAAAATTCTTTCACCATCAGAAAGGTAATTTATCTGTGAGTAACATATATATATTTCATTATTACTAATGTTTAGGAACTATGAATAAATAGTGTGTTTCTGGACGCCGGCGTCAAAAAATTGCTAAACTTTAACTTTTCTCGGTTTACGCTAAACCGTTAGAAGTACATAAAAATGATGTATGAAAGAAATATAGATCTCAAAAAGTTCTATAGTATTTTATAACCGAATAATAATAGAATTCTCTCATACACACGTTGCATCGTTTTTCGGTACTTTAAACTAGCTGTTGCTCGAGACTTCGTTCTCTTGTATTTGAAAAATATAGCCTATGTTACTCACAGATAAATTACCTTTCTAACGGTGAAAGAATTTTTAAAATCGGCCCAGTAGTTTTTGAGTTGTTTCAATACAAACAGAAATACAAAAAACCTTCCTCTTTATCACATTAGTATAGAAAAATTAAGATAACTAGGTATAGCTCAGTAACAATTACAAACAAATCTTTCCTCTTTTAACTATAGGTTTTTTTTATAACATAAAATGGCAAACGAACAAGCGGCCACGTAAATCCGCCAAAATGGCGAAGCGACCACTACCCATAGACATCCGCAATTGCAGATGCGTTGCCTACCCTTATCTGACAGAGGAAGAGACGCACATAAAAAGGATATTTCCCCTTCCTATCCATCTCCTCCTCCATCAAATCCACTTCCCGTTCCCATCCTCACCTTACAAGAAAAGAGTGGTAAAGAGAAAGGGACTTAACTTAGGCCTCCGGCACCACACTCATCAGACGAAACAAGGAATTGCTTCCATTTCAAGCCTGTCTTCTGTGTGGTCGTGGTATTACACCGGGCGTGCTGGCCCATTCGTGCTAAGATGTTAAAGCGGGCACTGCCCCTAACAAATATAGGTATTAACTGATACATATATTCATCTTTTCCTTGTAGCTCAATTAAATTTTATGGCGTCTGTTAACTCTGTGATCATCACAATTGTTACAATTGTCTTTTATTACCTAGTGAATTTCAACTATCTCAGCATTTGTTTTACTACATATTCCTGTCTCTGTTTGTTTTATAGAGAAAGAGAGGGATAGCAATATTTGTAATACAGGAATTACGTGAAGTTAAAACTTTCGATATCTATACTAAAATTATAAAGAGGAAAGATTTGTATTTTTGTATGTATTGAAATAACTCAACAACTACTGGGTCGATTTTAAAAATTCTTACACCGTTAGAAAGGTAATTTATCTGTGAGTAACATAGGCTATATTTTTTTAATTTCACGCGGGCGAACTCGCGATCAACAGCTAGTTTTAATATAAAACGTGTTATTTTAGAACGCCAACATTCATAAAGTTACTTTATACTAAAATACATTACATCCAGTGTCCATAAACAAAATTCGAAAACATAATTTTATGTACAAAATCTATATCGGTATAAAAATTCAGACTATCTTACTCTTTAGCGAGCTGTCGGTAAACTTCGTTAGCGTTAATTTGGACCACGCGTTACGCCATTTTGACAGCGCATAATTTAAAAAAAAGTAGCCTATAATATGCCTATCCATTTCAAGTACCCTCCAGTGAAAGTCCCGTCGAAATTGGCCCAGCCGTTTCAGAAATTACGCGAAACAAACACGGCTTGCGGACAGACAGACAGACAGGCAGACATTTTGTAAAATGCTATTTCCGTTATTAGCAACAAAAATACATCATCTTCCCGAAATCTGGTATTTTTCTTTTGATATTACAAACAGACACTCCAATTTTATTTTATATATATAGTTATAGACTACGTCAACGTCTAATATTTTTACTACAAAACGGAAACGAGCAATTTGTCTTCATAATTTATTTGATTTCATCAAATTATATTAAGTTCTTCATCATAATTTTAAAGAAAAATACGCTGTCTGGATATATTTAGTCATAAATCTCAATAGACGTCCAAATAGGTCGAGTAGGTGTTCTTATAGACCAATATATACTAAGGAAGATCCTTGTAGCTTTGGACAGTTGTCAAAATATTTAATTTACCGAGAGATATTCTATTTCCATAAATAAACCGAATAATAGTAATATTACCCTATGATTTATATCTGATTTATACTGATTTTATAGTTTTTTTAACAGAAAGCCTTGCCAAAATACGAACACAAAAACATATAAATCAATATGATTTTGTATACGTATTATATTTGATTCTGTTAGAATTTGTATTATAACCTACTAGTTTTCGCCCACGACTCCGTCCGCGTAGAATTAAAAAAAAACAAAAGTGAGTAGCCTATGTGTTCTTCCAGACTACCGTCCACATCTATACCAAATTTCATCGAAATCCGTTCAGTCGTTTAGGCTACAAACTCTAACGAACATCCATCCATCCATCCATCTAAACTTTCGCATTTATAATATTAGTAAGATAACAGTTTGAGAACAAAACGTCCAAAAAAATGTATTTGACGTCATATTCATCTCACAACGATCCATTTATGGTCCGTTACCCATCTTCGTTTAACCATTCCTTAGTGTGTTTGGTTCGATAACCTCATGAAATGCGTTTCCGAACTACGTAACTTGAGTTTTACACAATTGAAACATAGGTCAACCTAACACTACCTATTCACTAGATAATGTTAAAGTAAATAGAAACCTCAGAAACCCAGCATTAATCAGTTAAGAAACGCATAACTAAAATAACTTAGAAGAAACACTTTGATAATCTTACTTCATACTAATATTGTAAATGCGAAATGGATGTTTGTTAGAGTTTGTAGCCTAATCGGCTGAAAGGATTTCGATGAAATTTTGTGTTGATGTAGAGGATAGTCTGGAAGAAAACATAGGCTACTCACTTTTGTTTTTATTAAATTCCACGCGGACGGAATCGCGGGCGAAAGCTAGTATAGAAATGAAAAGAAACTGTCCCTTTCTAAATATATTTTGGTTTTTATTTAAGTAAACATCGTATACCGGACATCGACACTACTGTATTATTCACGTTCATTGTAAGGACTCTCTTAATAAAAGTTTCCTCTATTCAGACAAATGTAATAATACTAAAATAAAACGAAGATACGGCTTACATTTTTTGTCTTTCTAAGAGGATGGTAATACTATCTGATAATAACTTTTACTTACAAGTTCATGTAAACAGAATTAACTACATTTCTATTTATAACCAAGGTTTTAACAATCATTAAAAACATTTAAATTTTTTTTGCTTACTAATATTATAAATGCGAAAGTTTAGATGGATGGATGTTTGTTAGAGTTAGTAGCCTGAACTGCTGAACAGATCTCGATGTTTGTCATAGATGTAGAGGATAGTCTGGAAGAACACACAGGCTCCTATTGTTTTTTTTTTTAATTCCACGCATACTGTGTCTCCGATGAAAGCCAGTAATGCCATAAAACTAACGGATCTACTTTGTTAAAAAATAATTAATCAGACGATACTGGCAGGCAACAAAATAAAAACTATTACAAACTACGATCATAAAAAAACTGCAATAAAACAAAATAGCACGCTAATTATTTCTTATAACCAACGTCGTATTTACGAGTCGTAAAGTCGGCCAGCCCGTTGTCTTAATACCAGACTTTGTAGTTTTACGACTACACGCCTGTGAGGACCAGCACTGTATCTGTTTTCTTTATAATAGATATTCTTTACTAGCTGTTCCTGTGTGACTTCATGCGCATGAAATTATGAAAATTTTATTTCATTGTTTACATGTGTCAAATTATCAATGGCAAATGTCAAAATGACATGACATGACGACAAAGCAACTTATGGTCTCTTTCCCACATTAGGGTTTTTATCCAAAATATTTGCCCCCTAAGTTTAATGTCGTGAAAATGTGTAGCCTTAACCGTGACGTAAGTGTAGGTATTTTTATAAAAAGAAATAATTATTCAAAAATATGCTGTAATTGCTGACATTATAGGCAACAAAGAAGTGTGTGTTTACGCTTTATTATAATAGTATAGATTATGTGTTCAATATAACCTCATTGGTGTTTGATATACTTCAAGACATTTCAGATTCAAATATAGAAAATGTTTTGTTCAAATACAATGTACGAGTAACAAAGTATTTTGTTTAACACAAGCATGTAGAGTATAAACAGAAACGTAACGAATTCCCGCCAGAAATATCACTCGCCGGCTATTGGCATCCGAAACGGATACAATCGCACTAAATTATCGTATTTGTACACTTTAATAAATTAAATAAATACCAACGAAAGGATGAGAATAGTTATAAATAAAAACATTAAAAAATAGTTAACGCTGGGAAACCGGGTATAAGGCTTGTACTATTTGTTACGTGGAGTAAATCATCATCATCTCCCCTGCCTTATCCTACTCCCGTAGGGTCGGCGCACCGGGTTTTCGTTCTCTAAAACATTCTATCATCCGTCATCTCAGCCATCACTCCCTTCTTGATCATGTCACCTTTCACGCAATCCATCCATCTCTTTCTAGGTCTACCTCTACCGTTGTACTCCTCCACATTCATAACTAACGTCCTTCTTGTTACATGCGATTCATCGCTTCTCATAACGTGCCCATAGCACTCTAACCTTTTACTCCTTATTTTCGCAACCACTGGGGTTACTGTCAAACTTTCTCTAATATACTCATTTCGTATCTTATCCAATCGTGTTACCCCACACATCCATCTTAACATTCGCATATGCGTCACATGTATTCTCCTTTCATCCGTCCCTTTTACTGCCCAACATTCAGATCCATACATCCATATTTACGTGGAGTAAATATACGCTATAATTAATAGGTTAAATAGTGCATATTGTAATTGAAAAGCTTTCTCTGTGTTTATTCCGATAATAATTAATTATTTACTTTTAATGGCAGTGTGTTACTTTTTGACTGAATTCCCGAAAGAAGGAGTTAAACAATTAGTTTGTTTTTTTTACATTATTCATTTTTAAATTATTTTCGTATATTTTTAAAACACAAGGCGCGACTGAATAGATTGTATCAAATCTATATTGACGTTATGTCATATATTTAAGACCTGCCATCTGTTACATCGAGAAGGGATTCCGTTAACGGTATCGTGCCAAAAATATTACGAACAAGTTATCGAACATTTCTGATATATTTAGGACTGGTTATCCGTGTTCATATCACCTCTAAATATTATACCGGTGTTCAGAATTGAAAATACAATTTATTACAATACTTAATGTCCGCTCTATTTTTATGAATCTCTTTATATGTGTTGATGGTCTTTGTATCGTCATCATCATCATCATCATCATTACCCTCCATATCCTACTCCCGTATCAGCGCAGCGGGTTTCTGTCCTCCAAATAACTCTACGTCATCTCAGTCATCACTCCCTTCTTGATCATGTCACCTTTCACGCATTGCAATTAATTTGTGTTAAGACAGATAAACATATCAATGACAGAGTGGACGTTATAAAAGTATCCATAAGATACTCTTACTAATATTATAAATCGATGAAGGAATGATTGTAAGAGTTTGTAGCCTAAACTATTGTATGGTTCTCTATGAAATTTGACGTGGAATAAGAGGATGGTGTGGAACAGATAGGCTATTAAATATATTTTTTTAAGAAAGATAGGTCTTGATTACTTTGGGTGTCACCTAACTTTATTATAATGTCCTTATTTTTTTAACAATTCAATAATTATTACTGTCTTAAATTGTCAGATTTCTTACATATCATCTTATGCAAATGTTTGAACGGTTGAAAAATCTTGCTTCGTCCCATTGCCCCTCGTGTATCGAGGTCGCTCATTTGAATTTAAAAACGACAGAAAATGTATGTAAAACATATTAAATGAATGTCAACTTTACGATTAAAGAATTACAAGATAAAAATACCTAAAGTAGACTGAAAAATAAAATAGATTGGAAAAAAAATGAAAAAATATTTATTTTAAGAAAAATTACCATAAACTTAACCTAATTTACATTTTTTTTACACACTAAACAAAAACTAAAATAAACAAAAAACAGTAAAGTACGTAAATAAGTATGTTAGCAAATCTGTAGGCTAGTTTGCTTATTAGCAAATTGTTCAGCTACCCTCCGTACTAGTATAAAAACTTTATTACGGCAGGGCAGTGCGGGATTAAGTTGAAGATGGAAGAAAGAATACAGATATCACTGATAGAGATGTAGAGAAGATATTTTTTATGAGCCGCCCTCTCGGTACCCCTAATTTTTTGAGTCAGGGACGTGGATCGGGTTTTTCTTATTTTTTTTATACGTTCTGACTTAAATTTACATCAGAGATGAATGTTAGATTCTCCCATGCTAATAATTACATATGCCAGCTGAAAATCAGCGCAGGAATGGCTAAGGCCATCCTGCACACGCTGAGCTGGCTACCTTTTGCCACGATTGTGTTTTCTTTAGAATATTTCTATTTTGTGGCAATAAATACATATTCATTCATTCATTCATTCATATGTCCAACTAGTAATGTTTGTTAAATGTATTTTTGGTAATTGAACGAGAAAGCAGTGATTTTTTTTCATATTTTTTCTTTTCTGTTCAATACAGAAACAGTTACTAAATCTTAAAAAACCATTTTTAACGTAGCAAATAAAATCAGCTCAAATAACAAGACTGAATGATTACGAATTAGAAAATAAAGGAATTAATGACAATAAAAAGAAACATTTATAACTAAATAGTTAGAATAAACAAGAGATAGTTTTTATCTACTAAAGTGCATCAATTATACACGTCAATTACATGTCCTAAATTTACAAAACCGCGTGCAGACGCTATCTTGGCTATTATTATTGTGCTAAAATTTAAAACTACAAATTGTCCAGTAATATTTCTGAAGATTACATGCGATACAAGTTTATAAGAACGGAAAGTACGCTAGGAAAACGGCGTGCGTCCGCCATCTTGTTTGTCAGTGTTGTATTGGCGGTAAAACGGCACGTTGTCGCACGCGCTGTGCGCCGAGTGCGTGCGGCGAGCGGGTCGCGCGCGCATCGGGCTCGCGCGCGACCTCGAGTCATGTCCTGAAAGGGTCATGGAGACGATCTCCGAGGATGCTGAGGCGGAATTGGAACTTGGTAAATATATGTGGTAATTTTGTAAGATACTAACTTTCGCCTGTGACTCTGTCCGCGTGGAGTTAAGAAAAACAAAAGTGAGTAGTCTATGTGTACACTATCCTCTATGTCTACGCCAAATTTCATCAAGATCCGTTTACCCGTATAGGCTATAAACTCTTACAAACATCCATCTAAATTTCCACATTTAATAATATTAGTAAGATGTTTTCTCATACGGATAAATATGTCTCTTTATGGGATAATTTAACATTTCTGGGAAATCTACTCTGTTATAACTCCTAAACTGTATCTGAAAGGCTTAAAAGTTTACTTCGCACATAAATACGTAAATTTAATTTTATTTTTATAGTCATAGAATTAAATGCATTATAATGATCAATATGACAATCAAATGTCAATTCAAAATCGATTTCCCGGCATACAGTCTCACACAAAAGTTTGTAATAAAAATAAACACGCCAATCATAGATATATGCTATGAAAATAGATGTTAAATATTTTAAAAATATAAGGTTCATTGACCGCAACAGAGGTGTCCAGTGTCCAAACATTGCAGCTTGCGCTAATGCATTACACAAGTGGTACACTCGATACGAAAAGTATTATGAGACATTTATTATATTGTTGTAAATTAAACCAATTAATGAACAGTTATAGTTAAATAAATACTTAAAAAAACATAATTAGAACTGCGGCAAGTAAAATCATAATTCTTCATCTGGTGCGACGGCGGGCCAAAATGGGCCCCCAATGGTATTTCCGCCAACCCGTGGCAGGTCTTTCTAGACCCACCAGCACTGGGATATAATATTCTGGAAACAAAATATATACATTTTATGTAATGTAATGTATAGATCTGAGATAATCGTTTGGCACTAGCGAGAGGGAAATAGTTTTCTTCGTCTGTATCAGCTTAAGTACTGCGTCAGGCCGATATCGGCCTGTTACGCAGTGAATGTGTTAATATATACAACAAGTCTATTTTAGAGCCTTTTGAAGGAATAACAAGTTATTTCAAGAATAGACAGAAAATTATTAAAAACACGCTGTTTAAATATTAAATCGATTTTCAATAGAATTTTCATCTCAGAAGTCTCATAATCGGATCAATTTTGTTGCCCATTATAACGATGTAACGATTTTAATCTCCGCCAACGTTCAGTTCCATTGAAACTCTCAAATTAGACGCGTACACGTTTTCTTTTAAAACCTGTATCTGTTTTGACTGCATTCAATTGCGAATTTTACTTTCAAGCTTATTAACACATCTAAAATAATTATTTAATTGCTAAAAAAAATATTTTAAGTTCGTATTCAAGGAAAGTTTTTTAATTTACTTTAAGACAATACTTAGTTAACCATCACGTCTAAAACATAAAATCAACTGTAGAATTTCTGACTCAAATTCTGTAACCAAAATGGTTTTAAATTACGGTTTAACTCTTTCAAAGGGTTAAAAGTACCCCATGGGGATTGAAGGTATAATGTTGGCTTTGGAAGCTACATAACAACATAATACTCTGTTACCTTCGTTATAAAGTTTTAATGGTTGACTTACAGAAACAAAGCTTTTATAGAGTCAAAAGTTGAACATGATAAACGTTTTAAGCCGAGATATTTGTTAATATGTTTTAATGTTTGTAAAACCCACCCATTACCCTCACACCAAGCCTAGGTCATCTGGCGATGTCCATTTTTTGGTACTAATTTTAATTTTCTTGTTAAGACTAAAATGTAGTGTTAAAGTAAACTTTATTAAGGATATTAAGCTTTTTAGGCCATTTTTTATTTAACTGAAGAAATCTTAACAGTGATAGTGCCTGCTTTAACATCTTAGCACGAATGGGCCGGCAAGCCCGTTGTAATACCACGACCACACAGAAGTCAGGCATGAAGTGGAAGTAATTCCGTGTGTCGTCTGATGAGTGTGGTGCCGGAGGCCTAATTTAAGTCCCTTACTCCTTACCACCCTTTTCTAATAAGGAGAGGATGGGAAGGGGTAGTGGATTTGACGGTGGAGGAGATGCATAGAAAGAGGAAATATCCTCTTTATGTGCGTCTCCTCCTCCGTCGGATAAGGGTAGGCAACGCATCTGCAATTGCGGATGTCTGTGGGCAGCGGTCGCTTCGCCATTTTGGCGGATTCGGGTGGCCGCTTGCTCGTTTGTCACCTTATGTTATAAACAATATATATATATATAGTTAAAACTAAGCAAAATTTATCATCTCTTATCATCTGTGAAGCAACAAAAGTCGTCTTTCAAAACAATATACTGATGTACTAAGTACACAAGACAATTTATCTTCCCCGCTCGGAGCGACAGGCAAGTGGCATTAATAAATATTTCTGTTACAAAACCATTTCCCGCGCGACTGTACGTAAGGCTTAATGGAATCCAGATAATGTGGTCGGCCCGCGATTGACTCGTCTGAGCGTTTTGTATCGATTGCAAGTTTTATTTTTGACTGTACAAAAAAAAAACTGCCAAAGGGTAAATTTACGTTTTCCCTCAGTCTTTATTTAATGTATTTTAGTCACAAAGTAAGCCACGATTGTCTTGCACATTATTATTGATAACCGCTATCGTACTCAGAGTCAACAGTCACTAAGAATTCCCTTAACCTAATCTAAATATATCATACTAATATTATAAATGCGAAAGTTTAGATGGATGGATGTTTGTTAGAGTTTGTAGCCTAAACGGCTGAACGGATTTTGTCGAAATTTGGCATAGATGTAGAGAATAATCTGGAAGACCACATAGGCTACTCAGTATTGTTTTTTTTATCTCGTGCGAACGGAGTCGTGGGCGAAAGCTAGTAGTATTATAAATAGAACCTATTTATGGGAAAACGAATCTTTTGTAGTTATTAAAAATAAAAAAGATTTATATTTGAATAACAACGCTTACAAAAACCCTTAAACGTATAGGGGTAAGTTACGGACGACATTTTTATTTCGTGTCGCAAAGAAAGCTGTTAGACTAAGTTTAGCGCCCTCAAGTGTTAATGCAAGTGAAAATAAGCTACGGGATTTACCGCGTACGCTGAAATAAATTTTCTTTTGCTTATTATTTATTACTAGCTTTCGCCTGCGACTCCATCCGTGGAAACGAAAAACAAAAGTATTTGTGTTCTTCCAGACTATGCTCTACGCTAAATTTCATTAAGATTCGTTCAGCTGTTTAAGCTACAAATTCTAACAAACATCCATCCATGTTAACTTTCGTATTTATAATATTAGTATGATTTAGCATTTCTTTCTTGATAGTTTAGGCCTACGACTCTGTCCGTTCGGAATGAAATAAAGTAGCCTTTGTGTTCTAAACTATGTTCTACATCTAGACCAAATTTTATTGAGTTTAGTCTGTAAAATTTAACAAACATTCATCTAAACTTTCACATCTTACGAATATTGTAAATGCGAAAGTTTAGATGGATGGATGGATGGATGTTTGTTGGCGTTTGTAGCCTAAACGGCTTAACGGATCTCCATGAAATTTGGCACAGGTTTAGAGCATAGTCTGGAAGAACATATAGGGTACTTTTTAACCCGGGAATACTTACGGTTCCTATGGGATTCATTAATTTAGTTTTTTAATGTTTACTCGATCATTCTGCAATGGTTCAACATATCCTTTTGAAATTTGGCACAGATATAAAACAAAGTGTGGAGTACACATGGGATGAAGTTCATCCCCGAGAATTGTCCGGTTCCCGAGGGATACGTAGCTTTTTGTTATTTATGTAGTATGTTTTCTAATACCACGCGGACGAAGTCGCGGGCAACAGCTAGTTAATAATATTAGTCAGATAAATGTATCTACTTTGATGTTAAAGCTTTACCGCTGTACATTTTTTAGTAAAACTTCACAGTTTACGTCACGTTGAATGTTTTAATCCAACACAGAACTTATTTTTTCCAATTTTCTGAACACGTTGCCATGTTACTGTTTATTTACAATATCTATATGTTTACACACGTACGTTGAATTAATATGATCCAACAAAATAAACAATAGTTTTAATATAAACATAATGAAATTATTCAAGATCCGAAG
>NW_013525369.1:1017772-1042119 GCF_000836215.1 Papilio polytes | reverse complement strand
CTTGCTTGTTTGCCACCTTTTTTTATAAAAAAAAACATCGTGATGCAACCTGCACGTATCGGCAAAGAAATTCTAAGATATGTGTGAAGTGACCCCGCAGTGCAGCGTGCTTGACTAAAGCATAGTCACCCCTTACTTAGAGTAGGCTCCGAGAACTCCAATGGGGACGTATAGTGAGCTGGTGTTGATGGAAAGTTATGTAAATGTAAATAACGTCAAATTAAGTTCACTAATCACCATAAAAAAACAAAGAAGTCCAAGTACACGAACAATTCTTGTACAAATTTTGTCAACGACGTTATGAATAGGTTCTCACAATTTTTCGAGGTAGTCACTCGGAACACTAGCGTAAAACCCATGCGTTGAAAAAGTATAGTTAGAGCAAAAAGGTTTATTACAATTTAAAAATACCTTTTCTGGCATTTTTAGAATACAGTACATTCTGTCTAGTAGTTTAGGATCCCGTAGGAAATAGATAAAGTCACTTTAATTCCTTTTTTCATACGCTTACGATTCACTTTATTTAAATATTTCTCCAGCATTTATGTTAGGTATTGTAAATGCTGCAGCCACAACGCCGGGGTAAAATGCGCCGTGGTGTGGGAAGATTGATTCCCTTTAAAGTACTTTCCATATAAAACGAAACCGGAGTAAAGACCTTTCTAGAAAGCTTCTTTTAAATAGAATGAGATGTCTAACGTTGAAAGTGTACGATAAATAAACAAGAATCATAGAGTTTGTACAGAAAATCTTCATTTATAACCCATTAGATTTCTCTCCTAACCTCATCCGCGTTGAATTAAAAAAAAACAAGCAAAATAAATTAGCCTATGTGTTTTTTAGACTACCCTCTACAGCTATGCCAAATTTCATCGAGATCCGTTAAGCTGTTTAGGCTACAAACTCTAACAAACATGCATCTAAACTTTTGCATTATAATTCCTATGATTATTTAGTTTTAAATGTAGAGAAATGTCCATTAAGTAATTTCGTAGATGCCTACGACGTAGTTGATTTCGTAGAGTCTACGTAAAATAATTAGTTTATCGTTTATGGTTATTAATGCAGCCTTTTTAAACTGCAGGTTTCCATTGCGTATATGTTATTATGTCTGTTTAAAATGAATGAAAGAGTAATATGTTAGTACGTGTTTTATCAGTGAAAACCTACGTTAAGCTAATCGGTGTCTAAGGTCGTTTAAATTATCCAGAACCAAGTATTGAATGAAATCTCAAAGCGTTACGCTTCGTAAGCGCCGCTATAATCTGAAAGACGTAAAAATTTTATGGGAATCAGAGTTTAAAATTCAGATTTAAATTCCAATTCCGTACTCTTCAGTCATAAATGTGTTTAATAAATCGCGATTGTCTATTGTTTTTGTGCGATGGATTTTAGATAATGGCGTCTGAAATGAATGGATTGATATCGACTTTCTTTGCTTTTACTGTTCTCGAGTAAACGGAAGACGGCTTACCCGATAAGTCTGCGAAAGATCGGATAATGTGACGGAATAAGATTGATTCTGAATTATATACCGATTGCTAAATCATACGAATTGCAACCCTATTACCCTGTGTTTAAGACAAGAATAGTTTGTATTATGTTGGTTAATTATAAGGCAAAAAAATAGAAGCGTTTAATAGTATTTACTTCAATCTTTTCTGCCATTTTCGCTTTCTTCGTCAGCATACGCGTATTCTAGAAGCTTGAGACTAGGCCATAGTAAACAACGTTGATCCAATTAAGGCAGACTTTCGTTGTATTACAGTTAATTACTTCTTCTAAGTATCTTTGTATTATGCGTTAAAGTTTTCATTTATTTCATCATTACCAAGTGATTCGTTACTGTTACATTGACCTATGTTTCAACGGAGTAAAACTCAAATTAAGTTTGGGAACGCATTTAATGAAATTGTCGAATCTAATAATAACGAATAATTAAATGTAGCTTGGAAATCGGCTTTTAGACATTTCGCTACTTAGGGTCTGGCCCACCATTGGCTGATAGCTTAAAAATGACGTCACATGTCACAATGTCATAAGGGAACGAAATACGATATTTCTATCGCATATTTTACACGTTCGATTGTTATTAGATAATTTACAATTTAATGAGACAGCCTTTTAAGCTTACAGAGGTCTGTTTCTATGGATTTTGGCGTTTAAGCGTCATTTAACCTACATATTTAAATGTTTCATTATCTGCCCCTTAGTACACTTGATCTTATGGGTTTATTACATTTTTGTAGCATAGCCGTCGGCTATTAATCAGGCCAGTATTCGTTTATTGGACACTTAAAATGCCGTATCATGGTGATATAATACGAACGACCTCGGAATAACTCCCCACCCTTCATATCTCACTTTAATAATCTCACAATAGACCCTTTTTGTTTCCTTATTAATAATATTCTAATGTATGATTGTATTATACAAAATATTTTTTAATCCCAAATTTCATTTCAATCAATAACGTTTTTGAAGTGTTTCTATATTCGAAAATCAATAACAATAAGTACAGTCACAATGAAAATGTTTAATAAAACAATTAAATTACACGTACAATTGTATCGTTCAGTACAGTCGTATTAAAAAGTGTTACACGCAATTGCAGTGCATGCTTTATCGATTCAATCTGCAGGGTTACGAGAGAAGCCACCAAACGCCGATGGCTTCAATGTACTTGACCTAGAAACTCAAGCACCGCCCTACGCTATATTAAAAGCTCTTCATTTTAACAACATAAAGCGGTGCATGTTACAAACACGACAACTTTGTAAAATGTGAACAGAAAACACGTACATTGAACAAGTCTATTGCCAAACAAAATATATACTACCAGTGAGCACTTTTGTATTGCATATTACCTTGTTTAGTCTCGCTTTGATTATCTTATATGGAGGTTACACTACTTTAGTTGTGCGACTAAACAGTTGAATTGGCTGCGAAACAATCGACAACCGCACAACAGTCGTGCGATAGTTTAGTCAAAGGTGTGCGCCCGCTCTAAGAACAATATTTTAACCTATTTAAAATATTATAATTGAATAATCAACGCAATTTGTAAATTTAATTCCTTTTAAACTACACTTTTCTTACACTTACTTATGTCTAAACTTCAAAGTCAAATTATGCATTGTTCACGCAGAATATATTTTCTTGGTAGCAAATAATTTTCCGTAGATTTCGTAGCCTCGGGTAAATAGGGTTGTGACCTCTTTACATTCATAGTTTTAGACAACTTATTTAATTGATACTGTCGCTTTAAACTCATAGAAACACTTCTCGCCAAGACTCAAGTTGCGCGCCAATCGATCCATACTTCATGTGACATTGACAGCTGTCAGCTAGGGACGTGACGTTTATGCTGATAATCTAGAATTGCGCCAATTCTACATCACGATACTAATTTTGTTCTTAACAATAGGCATGTGACGTTAAAAGTGAATTCAGATATCGCTGATAAAGTTTGGGAGAGTACGTACTGTGCTACGTAAGTAAAATAGCACAAATAAAATCGATGTTATAGTATTTTTTATTGATAGGTGACAGCCCTAGTTACAACAGCGAAATGCCTATTGTATTTGTTCGTACATCGTCCCAACAAACGGGTCAAGTGTGTGGCCTTCGGATGTGTTTGGGCCCGTTTCGAATTGATTTACTAACTATATTGTATTTTCGTTATATCTATTGAAGCATGTATTCTGTTATAATGTATTTTAGACTTGATATCAAAATAGGGACATTAAGATGAAGATGTTAAGATTGAATATGGATGGCTACAAAGATAGACCGAAAAAAGTATACAAGAGTTGTGTGAAAGATATGCTTTAGGGAGTAAATTCAGATATGACAGATGTTAGAGATGTGTGAAAGAGCACATACTGTGCCGACCCTATATAGGGATAAGGGTAGGTGATCAAGATAAGAGAGAGTTTTCAATAGAACTCAAGTATTTTTAACAATATGGCAGAGCATTCATTTCAACGCTGCTGTAACGTTAAGTGAATCTTAGAATTATTTTACGTACACATGTATTGAAATTATTTATTTCAGATACCTAATTGTCTGAGGAAATGTTTAAAATAAATGTACGAAAATATTTTGGTAACTTGTAGCTAGCTCTCGCCCACTACTTTGTGCGGGATTAAAAATCACTTGTGGCCTACGTAATTAGTAGCATATGTAATCTTTTAGACGTCCTATATTTGCTTTTAGACAGATCCGTTGAGGCGTTCTGGAGATATGTGCAAACAAACAACCATCTAAACTTCTACATCTTACTAATATTATAAATGCGAAAGTTTAGATGGATGGATGGACGTTTGTTAGCGTTTGTAGCCTAAACGGCTGAACTGATCTCCATGAAATTTGGCACAGGTTTAGAACTTAGTCTGGAAGAACACATAGGCTACTTTTTATCCCGGGAATAGTTACGGTTCCCGTGGGATTCATTAACTTAGTTTTTTAATGTTCATTCGAACATTCTGCAAAGGTTCAACATATCTTATTGAAATTTGGCACAGATATAAAACAAAGTCTGGAGTACACGTGAGATAAGCTTCATCCCAGAGAAATGTCCGGTTCCCGAGGGATACGTAGCTTTTTGTAATTTATATAGTTCGTATGTTTTCTAACACCACGCGGACGAAGTCGCTGGCAACAGCTCGTTTATAATATTAGTAAGATTAAGAAGTAGGACAGCGTATTTTGTTGACAAAAATTTGCATTGTTTGTGTCAAGGAACTAATTTTTACATTGTTGGATTCAGTAAGTTCGTATAACTTCATAGAAAAATAAATCAACAGTCGTGTCTGTGAGTCAATTTGTCTGTGACTCTCGGAAGTGAGAAAATGTGATTTGTCGATGAGGATAATGCGATTTGCCGCGCGGTAAAACTTCTTCCTTGTTTCTAGTGCCTCGTTTATAAAGGGTCGATGTTTTGACCTAGTCGTGTTTTTTTGTTTTATTTTTTAAATTCTATACATCAAAGATCGTCTAATGTTATTATTATTATTTATAGAAAACACTAGTTGTTGCCCGCGATTTCGCCCGTGCCAAATTAAAAAAATAAAAATAAAAACAAAGCTTATGTTACTCACTGATAACGTAGTTTTTTAATGGTGAATTTCTGAAATCGGCCCAGTAGTTTTTGCGTTATTTCAATACATACAAAAATACAAACCTTTGCTCTTAATAATATTAGTATAAATATAGATAGACTTCTAGATTTTCACATTGCTCAAAAAATATGTAACTTAATAGAAGTTTGTTGAAATAAAAGAACTTTTTAGAAGTTTTATTATACAAAAATTGATAGAATTTACGATACTTTCATAGAAACATTTATATAGTGCCTACAAAAGTTTTTTTTAAACTAAATAAATAAGAGCACTGTAGTATTTGATAAATCTTTCTACGCATGAAAAATTCATTTCCTTTCCCGACATTTGAACCCCAGACATAAAGTTATCGTAATACTTAGAGCGGGCGCTTACCTTTGACTAAACTATCGCACAACTGCTGTGCGATTGTCGATTGTTTCGCAGGCAATTCAACTGTTTAGTTGCACAACTAAAAATCGAGTGCGCACCTCCATATAAGTTTATAGAAATCAAAGTGAGACTAAACAGTTGTGCGATAGTTTGGTCAAAAATGTGCGCGCTAAAACCATTTAATTTCCACACCACAGAGTTTCATTTCGTGGTATACTGTATCGATTTAATCTGGATTACCATCAAAGCCCTTGTCTACGAACTCTCGAGTCACTTTTTATTGCCATATAAAAGTACCCTCATTGCCCTCCGCTGTATTAATTGGATCTCGAGATGGAAGACTCAGAATAATGTTTTTATTTGTTACAACGCCATCTATCGGCGAGTAGAAAATATTATATTGATAGTAAAAAGGTAATATTATGACTATTAATTCGTGATAAAACTTGAAAAGTGATAGGGAAGGGGTTTTTATCTTATGCTATTAAACATACTTTGAGGCTTATCACAAAAATTCGTGAGATGGTTTTAATAACGTCATCGACGAAATTTGTATTACATTTATGCAGCTCTACCGAGCATAAAGTACACTAACAAATTTCTTACAAAGTCGATGATGTCCGAATGCGTTCTCGACAAATGTCAGACATTCACAATAGACCTTCTAAAACATTGCTGTTTCTCTTTACAGATAAAATCCGCAAGAAGTATGCTTCCCTCGGAGACAGCATCATCGTGGTCAAACTGGAGAGGTCCCCGAAAGCGGGGCTCGGTCTCAGCTTGGCAGGGCACCGGGACCGCAGCCGCATGGCGGTCTTCATCTGTGGTCTTCATCCTGCGGGATCCGCCGCCAAATCTTCACCACCTATTAAAGTCGGCGATGAGATCTTGGAGGTAATGTACACGTGTATGTTTCCACTATTATTTTTAGTGTGTAGTGTTTAGTCTCGTTTTGATTCCTACGAGCTTATATGGAGGTTATACTATTCGATTTTTAGTTGTGCAACTAAACAGTTGAATTGGCTGCGAAACAATCGACAATCGCACAACAGTGCAATAGTTTAGTCAAAGGTCTGCGCTCTTATAATGGACGTATAGTTTTGATTTATGAAAAATATGTTTTTATATTTTAAACACGTAGTTTTAAATCTATACTAATAAAGCGTAAACACACAGTTCTTTGTGGCGTAAGATCTCAGCAATTACAGCATAATTTTGAATAATTATTTTATTAATAAAAAGCCCTACACTTACGTCATACTTTAGGCTATATGTTTTGACGCCATGAAACTAAGTGGGTAAATATTTTGGATAAAAACCCTAATGTGGGAAAGAGACCATAAATTACTGCCAACATCAAGAAAGAAAGATTGCCATAGTAACGTAATTGGTATTTTGACATTTGCAATTGAGAATTTGACAAATGTTAACAATAAAATAAAATGTTCACAATTACATGCGGATGAAGCCGCACGGCAACAGCTAGTTATAGATAACCAATCTGCAACAATAATACCAATGCCTGATTAATTAAAAAACAATTACCTCGACCAGTTAACAAAATTATGCATTCATAACATCAATTCTACTGATACTTGAAAGTTTATTCCACAGTAATTACTTGTTCTAAACCTAGTCGTCACAATTAGCACACTAATTTACCGTTCCTTGCACCAGTTTATTCAAGGAGACCATTTAATGTTGGTCTATTACTGTTGTTTGGACGGGAACATAATTCTAAGCGCACATAAGCGCTACTTACATTGGCCGGTATCCAATAAGCAATGCACTAGCAAATAGATGAAATAACTCTATTCCTAGAACTGCATTGTTTGTTTTGTTTCGAGCCTCAGTTAACTCGAGTAACGTCATCTCGTAAATACTAAAGGGAACGGAATATAATATTATTCCGTGTTATTTGTATACTAGCTGTTCCCGTGCGACTTAATCTCCATAAAATTATGAAAATTTTATTTTATTGTTAACATGTGTCAAATTGTCAATTGCTAATGTCAAAATGACATGACATGACAAAACTTGGCAATTTTGCTTCCTTGATGTTGGCAGCAACTTATGGTCTCTGTCCCACATTTTTGACCAAAATACTTACCCCCTAAGTTTAATGGCGTGAAAATGTATTGCTAAAACGTGACGTAGGCGTAGGGCTTTTAATTAAAAAGAGAATTATTCAAAAATATGCTGTAATTGCTGACATCTTAGGCAACAAAGAAGTGTGTGTTTACGCTTTATTATAATAGTATAGATATAGATTCCACATCAATTTCTATGTTCTTACGGTCAAGAAAACCATCATGCTGCACATATCTGTTAAGAAATTCAAAGATATATGTGGGAATAGACAAACACTACATTTATGTCAAGTCAACCTTCAGTTATAAGTTGCTGAAGTTTCCATTTATTTTATTAAATTTATTATTTCATTAAGATTAAACAAAACCAAAGCAAGTGACATAGATGTAGAAGGTAGTCTGGAAGAACACATAGGCTATTCACTTTTGTTTATTAATTCGAAGTGGACGGAGTCACAGGCAAAAGCTAGTCTAAACACAAATTGTGTTTTATAATCGGCGCCTCACAAATATCCAGGCTGTTTAAGTGGTGATGATTTCTTTTAATGGCATATCTATACTTCTATAGTTCTATAATATATTATAATAAAGCGTAAACACACACTTCTTTGTTGCCTAAGATGCCAGCAATCACAGCATTTTTTGGAATAAATCTTTTTTAATAAAAAGCCCTACACTTACGTCACGCTTTAGGCTATATATTTTCACGCCGTTAAACTTAGAGGTAAATATTTTGGATAAAAACCCTAAAGTGGGAAAGAGACCATAAGTTGTTGCCAACATCAAGGAAGCAAGGTTGTCATGTCATGTCATTTTGACATTTGTAAAAAATTTTCATAATTCCATGCGGATGAAGCCGCACGGGAACAGCTAGTCAAAAATGAAAAAAATGTCGTTATTTAAAATTAAAGTAAAACAAAATTGTTTAGTAAATGCTTGTAACTCTTAAAAAGCGTTAAGAATATAATAGACACACCGTCTATAAATTACGTTGAAGAACTGCCAACACGAAGAGCTCATAATATACTAGATCTGTACAAATTATATTTACCATATAATTTATTACGCCTATAATTACTTCGTCAATCAATGCGGTCAGCTCTAGAATTTGGAATGCTTCCAACTGTATAAATGTACAGATTGACGCATTGATGAGTGAATGAACGAGAGTATAACGACCGAATGAAAGACCGATCTCCATTGTCCGGTCTTTTAAAAGGAAAGTTTCGTTCTTATGAATCAAATTCATTATACTTGTGACTTTGCTCGACCTTTAGGTCTACTATGTTGACTTAGACTATAGAGAAACGGACTAGACAGCCAACGTAATAAATTCTGCCAATTTTCGTAAGGTGTGAGGTAAAGATTACAATCATATGTAAATGTCATGCTTCCACTTGTTTTTTTAGGTATTTCATTTAAAAATCAAGCACACAAGCAAGCAAGTTTAGAACTTACTGTTTTATTTTTTTTGACACAGGGAAAGAGCGCGCTTGACAGATCCTGTCACTTAATACTCAAAGGATATTGACAAAAAACATTTTTAGACAGACATATTATTTGCTAAGGCATTTAATGATATATTTTTCTGTCAAAAATATTCAATAATAAAGACTTGAGACGAATAAATCTTTTGTCGAAATCGTACGTAGGTTTAAGCCTCTGAAGATTCGATGTAACTTATTTTTGTGTACCAAGTTTTTATGAGTAATGATTTATTTTTAAATTTTATCTTTTGGTGTATATAACGTAATGTACAAAACATGATACTGAACAGTTTTTATACAGTACTAGCTTTCGCCCGCGACTCCGTCCGCGTGGTTTAAAAAAAAACATAATTTAGTAGCCTATGTGTTCTTCCAGAATATTTCTACATCTATACCAAATTTCAATGTGACCCCTTCAGCCGTTTAGGCTACAAACGCTAACCATCCAACTTATATACAATAATCCATCTAAACTTTCGCATTTATAATATTAACTAGTATGATTAGAATATCATAAAGACTTTAAAAACATCACATTTTGAATAATCTACACAGAAATCGTGATACAATTTTAAACCAATACAATAAAGCGTAAAAACACTCTTATTTATGGCGTAGAATGTCAGCTCACAGCATATTTTGTGTAGTTCTTTCTTTAATAAAAATACCTACATTTACGACACGCTTTAGGCTATATATTTTCATGCTACTGAAGGGGTAAATCGGAAAACTACATGCTACCATCATTAAGGAAGCAAGGATATTATGGTAACGGTAATATTAGAATTTGCAATTGGGAATTTGACAAATGTAAATAATAAAAGTTTTTATAATTTGATGCGGATGAAGTCGCACGCGAACAGTTTTGTGCATACTTTATGTGTATTGTGTCAGAGTGTACACGTATATGATCTGTAGTAACACGCAGTCGGTCAAATTTTTGTGCATTCG
Source organism: Papilio polytes (assembly GCF_000836215.1). Lineage (NCBI taxonomy): Eukaryota > Metazoa > Arthropoda > Insecta > Lepidoptera > Papilionidae > Papilio > Papilio polytes. The sequence continues at coordinate 1,032,096 of NW_013525369.1, read as the reverse complement.
CATACATTAACAGCTGATCCCTCTAGCCGTCTCGTATCTACACGCCTTTTGGAGCCACGCCAATCGTATTAGGTAGCGTTCAATATTGCGCGAAGCGGAAAGCGGATTTATTTTTGGAGATACGGTTTTCAATTATTTAGAAAACAAAATTGGTTATGAATGTAATTGTAATTATTGCGCTTAAACTTGATTAAATTAATTAAAAATGGGTAGTAACCGATTAAAATATGTAACTATTAAATATTTTCTAAATTATTTCGCTCTATCTGACATACAAAATAACACTTTACTCTCTGCAGCAATGTTATGAGAAATCATAATTTCGAAATTCGCTATATTTTTTAAACAATAACACGAAATTATTAGCGCTTTATAATATGATCTATACCTTATCGTGCCACACAAAATCTTTGCAACCAAAGCCAGACTATTCTTGTTTAACGTCCATTCTGATTGAAACATAACTCTCTGGTCGAGGTATATCCTGTAATTGTGCGTTTGAACAACTATAGAGTACAATACCTATTAAATGAAGGAAAAGCAAAGCCTATTTTGTTTTAAACCGGAAGTACGTAATGTGTATGTTACATAGTGTCTTTTTGTATCCTTAACTTAGACGTGTCATTGCATTCTTATTCTGTTTGCAATCTTAACTATAAAATTTCTAGTTTTCGCCCGCGACTCCGTCCGCGTGGTATTGTAAAAAACAAAAGTGAATAGCTTATGTTATCTTCCAGACTATCCTCTACATCTATGCCAAATTTCATCGAAATCCGTTCAGCAGTTTAGGCTACAAACTCAAACAAACATCCATCCATCTATCCAACCATCCATCTAAACTTTCACATTTATAATATTAGTAAGATTGTAAATAATCCAACGTCCTTATTACATGCTTTAGGACGTGATACCATCTTATAAATCTATGAACGGGTGCACAAACAAAAAGTAAAATTTAGAATCTGCGCACACCCGAATACTAAGCTTTCGCACAACTGCTTAGTTTCGTTTTAATTCCTATGAGCTTATATGGAGGTTACACTACTCGATTTTTACTTGTGCAACTAAACAGTTGAATTATCTGCGAAACAATCGACAATCGCACAACTATTGTGCGATTGTTTTGACAAAGGTTTCCGCCTGTTTGTTGTCACGTTACTAAGCCATGCGAGATACATAATCGACCTTAACAGGTAGTGCCCGCTTTAACATCTTTTTACTAATGGGTCGGCTCGCCCGGTGTAATACCACGACCACACAGAAAACAGGCGTGAAGTGGAAGCAATTCCGCGTTTCGTCTGCTTTCCCTTTCCACCCTTTTACTAAGAGGAAAGGATGGGAAGGAAAAGTCGATTTGACGGTGGAGGAGACGCATAGGAAGCGAAAATGTCCTCTTTATGTGCGTCTCCTCCTCCGTCAATCAAGGATGGGCAACGCATCTGCAATTGCGGATGTTTATGGGCAGTGGTCGCTTTCCATTTCGGTGGATTCAGGCCGCTTACACGTTTGTCACCTTATGTTATAAAAAAAAACCTAAAGCCCAATCATCTATACACATACAAACTTTCGCATTTATAATATTAGTAATAAATGGTGTATTTTATATGCAGGTGAACGGGATAGTACTACACGGCAGATGTCATCTCAACGCGTCGGCTATCATCAAAGGACTGGTGGGACCTGTCTTCAAGATAATTCTTCTAAGGTAATACCTAAATGTTACAATTATCAGGATATGAAGGTGCGCACACTAATTTTTAGTTGTGCAACTGAACAGTAAAATTGCTTGAGAAACAATCGACAATCGCATAACAGTGTGCCCCAGCTCTTAGGCATATTGCATATCAATAACTTTAAAATATCACATAGCTAGCCAGAGCAGAAAAACGGTTTAATTCTGTCATATCTTTCGCTTAGTAATTACCACAAATAATCTTTTCACTTATGTTATGAGCTGTCTCCCGCAAACTTCGTTAGCGCGAATTTGGACCACCGGTTACGCCATTTTGAAAGCGGAGAATTAAAAAAGTAGCCTATAATATGCCCGTCTATGTCAACTACCCTTCAGTGAAAGTCCGGTCAAAATTGTCCCAGCGCAACTTGTAGACAGACAGATAATTATTTTAAATTCGTATAAAAAAGAATAGAAAATAACTTATCTTTTCACTCATGTATATATTCACATTATACAGCTACAAAAAACACAACAAACTTATTACAAAGAACTTTACGAGCCACAAACAGTTCTCTGCCAAATCTTAGTCGACAGGTCAATGAACTCTGTCAAATAAAAACATCCATTCGCCAAAAAGTCGTCTTTTCTTACTTTATATCTTTACAACATAGAACGTGTAAAATAATACAACGTAAAAGGAAAATCGTAAATAATAAACAAACCACAAAACCTATTTACGTAAAGATGAATTGGTTTATTCGCTTCCGAAACGTGCATCAAACATACCATATGTTACTACTATATTAATAGCTATTTTATAATTATAATTATTTTTTATAACATAAGGTGGCAAACGAGTAACCGGCCACCTGAATCCACCGATATGTAAAGCGACCGCTGCCCATAAATATCCGCAATTGCATTTGCTTTGCCTACCCTTAATGGACGAAGGAGGAGACGCACATAAAGAGGACATTTTCCCTTCCTATGCGTCCTCCACTGTCAAATCCATTTTTTTTCCCATCCTTTCCTATTAAGGAAACGGTGAAAAGGGAAAGGGACTAAAATTAGGCCTCCGGCATCACACTCATCAGACTGTACGCGGAATTGCTTCCACTTCACGCCTGTTTTCTGTGTGGTCGTGGTATTACACGGTGCGAGCCGGCCCGTTCGTGCGAAGATGTTAAAGCGGGCTCTACCACTATTAATAATCTTAATATTAAACATGACAAATATCACACAATTTAGAAATTTATGTACTTAGTAAAATTGTAAACTGCAATTTCATACACGTACGGTGACATGCAAATTTTTTTTTCAGACGTAAAGCGGCGTTAGAAGACGTTGCCGTGAAACCTTTAACGCAGTTTCCTGTCGGCCTTGATGAAGAAGTAAGTCATTTTATGAACTAACTAACATATCCCAATCTTTATTCTTCTCTCGTAAAGTGGACGGACTAGGTAAATACTAATAATAATTTTCGTATCTACCTTTCAATTATATTTTCAAAGTAACAATAGAATATGCAATTTTATCCTTAGTAAATTTTATATCGTTACTTAAAATCGACTTTATCACTTAGTACATTAAATCTAAGTTCAAGACTAATATGTATATTTTTATTAAGTGAATAAATCTTACTATCTTATTTCTTACTAATATTATAAATGCAAAAGTTTAGATGGATGGATGGATGTTTGTTAGAGTTTGTAGCCTAAACGGCTGAACGGACTTCGGTGTAATTTGGTACAGATGTAGAGGATAGTCTGGAAGAACATATAGGCTACTCACTTTTGTTTTTTTTAGTTCCACGCGGAAGGAGTCGCGGGCAGAAGCTTGTTTAATAATATAAAAAGACGTAATTTGTACTAAAAATAGCAATATCTTGAATAAGAATTTGCTATTAATTTAAAAATAGATGTAAATCCCGTTTTATTCAAGTTTAAACAAAGATTTTATTACATCTTTACTAATATTATAAAGAGGAAATATTTGTATTTTTGTATGTACTATATACTAAAATACTGAACATATTTCGATTTTTTTTCTATAAAAAAACTACATTATTACTGAATAACATAGGCTAAATTTATTACTATGTTTTTTTTATTACGCCCTAATTCTTAAGCTAAAGCTAGTAACCTATAATTGAACAAGAAAATCCGTTTGCATAGTTACTCTTGAATTACAGTAGGTTTTGTTTGCACAAACATTTTGTTGACACATATTGTCCTCCCTTTCATGCTCTTTGACAAAAAAGAGACAACAATACGTGTTATTGCAAGTGTGAGAACAGTGGAAACCCACTGTTATATTAACATAATAATTATGTTAACTCTCGCTTAACACTGACCTTGTTGAGTGATCTTCTATCTCGCTCTAACACATACGTTCAATTTCCGTAGAGTTTTCCGCACGAAATAATTAAACAAATGTGGTCTTTAAACCTATGGAATAAAGTTAAAAATTCCTTGTTTGTTCTTCATGATGTTTGTATCTCATCGACAATTCAAATAGTTTTATCCAAATGATATAAATATTTGAAATTAAATTTTATTCTATTGCTGTTATGGTTTAAATTTCAATGACTCGATGGAGTTATGTTAAGTCGTTCTTGTACTGAATTTGAAATGTTATCTTTCATTTAGCAATGTCATACAAACAGTGTGAAGACGGGTTGTGTACTATGCGAACGTTTTACGTGAATTTATTATCAAAAATGTTTTAAAATATCTCTAGTCAAGTTTTTAGTGGTTTTACTAAAAGCTTGTATAGTGTTTTTAGTGGAATTTGATATAAGAATTACTAAAGTTCGTGTGTGTGTTTTGTGAGATTGCATAGCACCGGTGTTTGGTTTCGTTTGTAATAATTTGATATTAGTAGTGTTTTGTTTACCCAGTAGCTATTCTTTACATTGACTGTAGTATTTGGTTTTATAATTAACATTAGAAATAATAATACGGTAACAGTTGTTGTAAGAGTAATCATTAAGTTTTTGCATTTAGTAACTATGTGGAAAAATGTGTTTTTTTTTTAACATGACCATTAAAAAGTGAATTCCGTCAATTTACAAACGGCCTAAGATTTTAGCTTTCATCTGATGTTAACGAAGTCTTTTACATTTTAACGGGTAATACAGTGGTAGAGCCCGCTGCGCACGAATGGGCCGGCACGCCCGGTGTAATACCACGACCACACAGAAAACAGACGTGAAGTGGAAGCAATTCCGCGTTTCGTTTGATAAGTGTGGTGCCGGAGGCCTAATTTTAGTCCCTTTCCCTTACCACTCTTTTCTTAAGAGGAAAGGGAAGTCTCCTCCTCCGTCAATGAAGGGTAGGCAACGCATCTGCAATGGCGGATGTTTATGCGCAGCGGTCGCTTTCCATTTCGGTGGATTTAGGTGGCCGCTTGCTTGTTTGCCACCTTATATTCTAAAAAAAAAATCGTAAAATTTATAAATGAAATAATCAAAGTATAGGTATGGGACATTTCTAATAAACTTTTAAATCTGGCACACCAACATCAAACGATACTACTAGCGCCCTAAGTGAGATTTTGAAGCCCCCCTTTTTTAAGTACTTGGAGGGGTTAACAGGGTTAGACTTTGTGATTCGCAGACCTATTGGCTTGTAGACTATTTCATATGTATAGGTACTTTCCCGAGACTTCCAAACCTTCTAGTTTTTTCCTCTTTTTCTTATTTTGGTTTCATAATAATGTTAATTTGTTACGGTCAACGACTTTAAATGACGTTTTCGTGGATATATTAAAAACTAATTTTATGTTTCATTTACATAATACTAGATTACGCCCGCGACTCCGTCCGCGTGGAATTAAAAAAAACAAAAGTGAGTAGGTTATGTGTTCTTCCGGAATATCCTCTACATCTATGCCAAATTTCATCGAAATCCGTTCAGCCGTTTAGGCTACAAACTCTAACAAACATCCATCCATCTATCCATCCATCCATCTAAACTTTCGCATTTATAATATTAGTATAGTATGATTAGTATGATTAATGCATTAGTTTGTTTAATACAGTAAATGGACATTTATGTAATTTAAAAATAATTTACTTTCAATACAATATTTATGTGAAATACACAAAGAAATTAAAATTCATACATAAAAGCATTACAAAGATTCAGTTATTTTGTGAAAATTATGAGACAAAGTGAAGGAATTGTAGAACAAAAAGATATTTATTTATTTACTAGCTGTTCCCGTGCGACTTCATCCGCATGAAATTATGAAAAGTTAATTTTTTGTTTACATTTGTCAAGTTATCAATTGCAAATGTCAAAATGACATGACAAACCTCGACAATTTTGCTTCCTTGATGTTGGCAGCAACTTCTGGTCTCTTTCCCACATTAGGGTTTTTATCCAAAATATTTACCCTCTAAGTTTATTGACGTGAAAATATATAGTCTAAAGCGTGACTTAAGTGTAGGAATTTTTATTTAAAAAATAACTATTTAAAAATATGCTGTAATTGCTGACATCTTAGGCAACAAAGAAGTGTGTGTTTACGCTTTATTATAATAGTACAGATTTATTAGTTATTAAGCTATCCGAATTAGCTGTCTATATGAAACCATTATATTTGTATCATATTCTTTGGTACACATCCGGGACTGTTAAGGTTATCTTAAAGTAATTAGATACGGAACAGATTTTAACAAAATTATTTTGCAATACTTCATTGAATTTTCGAGTTTATTTTAGTAAGATCATTATGACTTCTTCCTCAAAGACACTAAATAATTATGGGCTTATATTTTGTTAGATTGTCAACTGTTTATCGAGAATCCCTTTCCACTCATCTCCTGTTCATCTAAAGTAGACTTAAACGAGGGAATTCTTGATATAAAAGTCTAAAATCTAGACAGGCATAAAGGTTATATTCTATACAAGTACGTAATTTCTAAAACAGTAAAAAAACAATTTTTTCGTAAAAATATAAACAGCTGGTCTCGCTTCCGGACAGAACGTCGGTCGGAAATATGAGCGATAAAATGCCACAACGAAAGTACATTTGCAAAAATTACTTATGAGCATTTAAGAACTTTTTTTCAATTTTTGTTTTGTAAAAGTAGCATTTTAAGGGCCCTATAATATACAAGACTCAAACCATACAAATGGTATAAACTCTTTGTCATAAGAAATTTTTTTTTTATTGTTTCGCGGTTTTTTTTAATTTACATAAAATTTTGTTTATAACAATCGACACTTTTAAGGATAAGGACCAAGGTATTGGCTGGTAATGAAATAAACATACATAATAATATAAATATCATATGTTATTCCATAAGTATTTTGACATTGAAAACTCCCAACTATATTAAGAACACAATCATATAAATATTATAAATGTTACGATGGATAGATGGATGTTTGTTAGCGTTTGTAGCCTAAACGGCTGAACGGATCTCCATGAAATTTGGCATAGGTTTAGAGAATAGTCTGGAAGAATACATAGGCTACTTTTTATTCCGGAAATAGTTACGGTTCCCGTAGGATTCATTAATTTGATTTTATAATTTTTACTTGATCATTCTGCAACGGTTCAACATATCTTATTGAAATTTGGCACAGATATAAAACAAAGTCTGGAGTACACATGGGATAAGGTTCATCCCCGAGAAATGTCCGTTTTCCGAGGGATACGTAGCTTTTTGTTATTTATAATAGTTCGTAGGTTTTGTAATACCACGCGGACGAAGTCGCGGGCAACAGCTAGTAATTCATAAATTTCATAATATTTACATACCTCGGGTTTCAAACAAGGATAATAAATTGAATTATATTTTCAATTACGTAAGCCCACACATCAATACCAACTTTTAAGGAGTTTTAAAGATGAATAAAATCCGAATTTAGATTTAATAGTGCTATGATAAATACTAGCTATTGCTAACGAGTTCGTTCGCTATGTTACTTACTGGTAAAGTAGCTTTTTAATGATGAAAGAATTTTTAATATCGGCCCAGTACTTTTTGAGTTATTTCTATACATACAAAAATACAAATCTTTCCTTTTTATAATATTAAGATAGATTATCGTTAATGTATGTAGAAACAAATTATAAATAAAAAAATATAAACGTTTTTAAAATTTACTTTTTGCAAACCATTTGCATTAAAATTGTAAAAAAATCCTTCAAAGTTTAGCAGACAAAGTTTAACGTAATGCATATCTATGAGGCCTATTGTACGCAAAAATACTACAAGTAAAATACCACACATCAGTTACATTTTACGATACGTAATAAAATATTATCGGACCGCTATCACCGCAATCTGAGGCGACTCGATACGAGCGTGTTCAGGTAAAAGCCTCTTCAGATAACTGAGTGTGTACACTGCGGTTATAGTGTTACAAGCCAGCGCTTCTTAAACTGTTGGGTTAATATTTTTCAAATGTCTTGACTACGTGTACGAAAAAGAATTGTTAGTTCAGTAGAGAAAGGATAGCACTAGCGTTAGCGCGAGTCGCGTTTAGGCGCCCAGGGCGCTGGTAAAGGCGCCCAGGGCGCTGGTAAGGGCGTCACAGGTTTGCGAATCACATCGTCTGACATACTAACGTAAGCCTTCGCCCAATGATAAAAAATGGGCGCTGTAGAAATATTGCTTATGGTACTCAAACTGGGTAGGGATAGGAGAAATTTAGTAGATAATTACATGTTTTTTTTTTAATATAAGTGTTAAAATCTTCCGAACCATCAATCATATTCATTAATTATGCCAATAAACACACGTTAAAAACAAAATTAATTTCTTTTTAATTACTGGATAGAGCGTCAAGAAATATACTATTTATAACAGTTAGCCAAACAAACATGGCACTAATAACATGAATTCAATAACAAGTAAGTGAATGAAAACAATCGTTCAGTGATAATGAGTAAGCTAAAGTGATGACTGTAATGAACGAAGTGCCGACACGGCCAAGCGAGAGTGAACTATTATACAAACCATCTGTGCTCTTCAGGAAAATATGGCGACGAACGTTATCGTTCAGGAAGAGAAAGGTAAGACATCATTCACTAAGATAATTTCTTTATCGAGCGTCGGTGGCTCAGTGGTTTAAGCACTTGACTTGTAATCTACAGGTCTTAGGTTCTAATCCCGCCAAGTACCAATGTGATTTTAGATTTTTCGAATTTTCATATGTACATAATTTACCCGACATTCTTACAATGAAGGAAATCATTGTGATGCCTGCACATATCGGCGAAGAAATTCAAAGATATGTGTGAAGTCAACCAACCCACACTGGGCCAGCGTGGTTGACTCTGGCCTAGTCACCCCTAAGGTAGGGTAGACTCCGATCCGCTCGGTGGGGACGTATAGTGAGCTGGTGATGAAGATGACTTCTTTAAAGCGACTTTTCCAATAGCGTGATTACTAGTTATCTGAAAGCAGGCGAAAGATGCTTGTGTCATTTTTACTGGCGGGTTTTTTATAACTAGCTCTTGTTCGGGACTTCGTCTGAGTAAAATAAAAAAAGTAATAAAAAATATGGCTATCTTACTCACAGATAAATTTATTTCTAATTGTGAAAAAATTTTCGAAATCGGATCAGTTTTTAAGTTATTTCAATACATACAAAAATACAAATCTTTCCTCTTTATAATATTAGTATAGATAGAAGTCAATTTCTTAGTCGCTTAATGAAAAAAGGGTTTACTTTGTTGTAAATTAAACGTATACTTAATATTCAAATTATTAAAGACACTATAAGTAACATTTCCACTGGTGCGGTCGAAAATGCTCTCATAAATAGAAATGTAATTATTCTTCCAGTGGAAGAAGGATCTAAAGCATCGTCTAGTGAGTACATTTAAGGTGTTAAAAAGAATGTCGAATCGATATGTATTTATTACATTGGATAATTAGGACGCGTTTATCTCTACCTTGAAATATACGAAATATAGTGTTTTATTTGGAAATTTCAAAGTCAACATATGTTTTGTAGATATCGTCAAACATTCAGAGTTGTAATTGGTCACTAAGGGAGACCTTTAGTGTAAATAAAGTAGAAGATATAGAGATTAATTTAACACACTGAGATAGTTACCTTTTATACCATTAAACCATACTGTAGCAATTAATGGGGATTTTTTTTATTACTTACTAGCTGTTACTTGCAACTTAGCCCGAGTGAAATTAAAAAATATGGCCTATGTTAAATTACCTTTCTAACGGTGAAATAATTTTTAAAATCGGTCCGGTAGTTTTTAAGTTATTTCAAAACATACTAAAATACAAATCTTTTTTCTTTAAATTTTAGTATAAATAGACTAGCTGTTGCTGGCGACTTTGTCCCCGTGGAAGTACTATATAATTAAAAATATCGCCTATCTCACTCACTGCTAACGTAGCTTTTTAATGGTGAAAGAATTTTCGAAATCGGCCCAGTAGTTTTTGAATTATTTCAATACATACAAAAATTCAGTGGTAGAGTCCGCTTTAACATCTTCGCACGAGTGGGCCGGCTCGCCCGGTGTAATACCACGACCACAAAGAAGACAGGCGTGAAGTGGAAGCCTTTCCCCTTTGTTATATTAGTAAAGAAGTGTAGACCAGTCATAAAAACGTTTAGATTTCAAGTTCTATACAGTGGTGTGTACCTTTATTGTAATTTAAAACTTTCCCAGACAATGTTTGACCAGAGCATACATTGGCACGGTTTGGCCAACATTTGAACAAGTGGTTTGCACTTGTATCAACAAACGGCACGCGGTTTGTGTATAGTTTATTACAAATGTGGTTTTGTAATTTTAATTTATTATACAAGCTGTTCCCGTGCGGCTTCATCCGCATGAAATTATAATAACTTTATTTTATTGTTTTCTGTCAAATTCTTAATTGCAAATGGCAAAATTACCATTACCATAATAACTCCTTAATGTTGGCAACTTGTAGTTTATGGTCTCTTTACCACATGAAGGTTTTTTCTAATTAATTTACTCCCAGTCTCATAGCTTTAAAATATATAGCCTAAAGCGTGTCGGAACTGTAGGGTTTTTTATTAAAGAAAGAATTGTTGAAAAATATGCTATGATTGCTGACATCTTATACCACAAAGTAGTGTGTGTTTACGCTTTATTATATTAGTATAGAAGTATATATTTATAATATTTCAATAGTAGAAGGCATTTCTCTTTTTTTATTCCAAATGAAATAAATATTAAATTGTCGTTTTAGACAAGCCCAATCTTTTGCGGTTTTCAAGATTATATTCAAAGCGAAAGGAATATGGAAGACAGTCTTTACAAAGAGATAGCTGTCTCTTTCACGAAACCTGATAGTAGATTTATGATAAACCGTTTTTTCGTTTAAAAATACCTTTTTGAGTTTTACCAACAAAGGCCCTGTGATAAAAAAAGAATTTAAGTTAGCAGAGGAAATACATGTTGCATGAAATATAATAAACTAGATTTCACCCATGACTCCGTCCGTGTAGAATAAAAAAAAAGTAAGCGAGTAGTCTATGTGGTCCTCCAGTCTATCCTCCACACGTACGCCAAATTTCATCGAGATCCATTCAGCCGTTAACGCTACAAAATCAAACAAACATCCATCCATCCAAACTTTCGTATTTATAATATTAGTAAGATGAATAGTTAAATGACAGGGCCATTTTATATTTCATTTCTGCGATTAGGAATTAGGAAAATACAATTAACTTATGAATCTATAGACAGGACGAAATAAACGTACAGCCGAAAACTACTTTCGGTAAAGTCTCAGTTGTCTTTTTATTGCTGTATTGACAATTATATGCAATTCTACTTAAAATATTTAAAATAAAAGTACTCTTTATTTAAAACTAGTATAATATATGAAACTCTATGGTTATAGGGTTGTTAAATGTTCTAATTTATATAACAAAGACTTTATCGTGTACTTATAGTGTGACGTTAACAGCGATGTTTGTTCGGAACAAACATTTTTAATGCCATATGAAGTGTCCACTTGAGCAAACAGTGGCACGAGGCATTCAGAAATGCAATAAAGTGATAGTTTTTCACCAATGAGTGGAATCACGGATTAACAAAACAGATGACTAAAAACGTATAGATTGAAGAAAGTTTGGATGGATTGTACGAAATATATGAAGGGTGCATAGGTGTTCCCCACGATCTAGTTAAGGGGGGCAGGCAGGTCATCAAGGGGGGGAGTAAAATATTATTTATGCTAGCATGCACAAAAACGGCAATATTCGACTCTCTAGGCCATAGAGGGAGAGTCTAGGTCCTAGAGTCTAAGGGAGGGCGACAACGCTAAAAAGGGAGGGAATTCAGATATGTTTGACAAAGATGTATGGATGAATTTCGTGACGACATTATATGTTAGGTATGATGTTTATTTTTACAAACATTTACACATAGAGGTCAAATAAAACTATAAAATGAATCAAAACACTATTTTCTGTCCAAATCTTACTACGATAATGTCTTTTGCAATTTATCTCGTTCATATATCTTTACGAATCTTAAAATTCCCTTTCTGAGATTTTTACACGTGTCGTTTTTTTTGCGTTTAGTTAATGTAAAGATTTGAATGTGACATTTAAATTTAAATAAAACAAAACAATCGCAAATTTTTAGTTTTATCTATATAATTGTGTTTTCCTCTATTTCAGTCGGAGGATCGATTTGCCGGCTACAAAGGAGTACGAGACATCACCATCAAAAAGGTAAAAGTTAAATTTATACCTGACTCTTTAAAAATGCAAATCGACACTCGTATAGAATTTGCTATTATTTTCTGACAGGCATTTTAACTTTTAAGAAAGTTAATATGAAATTAAAACATTTTATATTCACAGGCGCTTATATATTATTATTGTTAATTTCCAGGGCCCAGCTGGACTAGGTATCATGATAATAGAAGGTCGGCACACGGAGGCTGGGCGCGGAATATTCGTATCCGACTTACAGGAGGGTAGCGCCGCGGAACAAGTACATCCTTGCAATCATTGTGACATTTTTTAATGTTTGTATTGTATCTTGTTTTAATTATTATTTTTGTTTCCAGGCTGGTCTTAACATCGGTGATATGATACTCGCCGTGAACAGAGACTCTTTGCTAAGTTGCAGCTACGATGCCGTAAGTAATTCTTACTTAAATAAATAATTCAAAGCGAGAAATCATATCTTAAAAAATAATTTCTTAATTTCTAAGTCCGATTAAATAGTAACCATGTTATTGTTAAGACGTGTGTAAACGATTTTTTTGCTTGAGAGGTCTTGTCTTATATTATACGATCTCGTTGACATTTTACTGGCTGTCATGCCAGTTGTTACACCATGTTACAGGAATCTGTTTTTTTCCTTTTCTCCTAAATAATGGGTGTATTTTATAGGTTTTTGAAAATCTCTGTAATAAATATTACAAGTTGGAATTTTCATATTGTAATGTATCTAATTTTCTATAACATTTATTTTCACGTTATTGCAGGCGGCTGCTAAACTGAAACACACGGAAGGCGTGGTCATACTGACAGTGTGCAGTCCCAACATGAAGGACCCTGATAAAGAAGATCCTTCGGGAACTTCTGGTAAGTGTTATCTTTACGTAACTTTAATTTACATTTGGAGAAATTGGCGCTGTTCCACCTTAAAAGCTACAATAGTTTGAACATTTTGAAACGAGACGTAGAACAAAAACCAATGTAACGCAGCTTATAAATGTGTCTCTACCAGAAAATAGACTGCTAGTTTCTTTTTATTATTATCCTCTCGTTTGCACTCACTGCTATCTAATTACTTATTTGTAGGAAGAGTGGAGTTCCGCTTACACATCTTCGGCCGGCTCGCCCGGTGTAATACAACGACCACACAGAAAACAGGCGTGAAGTGGAAGCAATTCCGCGTACAGTCTGATGACTGGTGCCGGAGGCCTAATTGTAGTCCCCTCTCCTTTCCAAACTTTCCTTAAGAGGAAAAGATGGAAAAAAAAGTGGATTTGATGATAGAGGAAACGCATAGTAAGGGGACATGTCCTCTTTATGTGCGTCTCCTCCGTCAATTAATTTAGGTATATGGGCAGCGGTCGCTTCCTTTTTCGATGGATTCAGTTGGCCGCATGCTCTCCACTTTACATTACAAAAAAAGTTTTCTCGTTGCTAAAACAAGGCAATTGTTCCTGAAGGGAGAATTTGTGTATAATATTTCAAGTAAATTGTGAACTATGCTTCCTCTATATTTATTTGAATCTCTTTGGTAATATATCGTTTCAGGTGCGAGTGGGAATCAAACTCCAGACGCGTTGTCCGCCGGCGCGTCGCGCCCGCAGACACCACGACCTACTCCTTCGCCTGCTAAAGGTAAAAACTGTTTGACATATATGTTATAGTAACAGCGAAATTAACTGCAACATTCAGACTGCCTCTCATAATGGTCCGCTATTCTACGTCTGAATGACATTGACAGCTATCAGATAGGGATGGGACGTTGGCATATACGTGTTGATCTAGTATTGCGTCCTCCAACGTAGAACTGATTTTCTTTACAAACACACAACAATAAAAATGAGATTTAACAGTAGTAGAGCTTGTTAACATCTTACTGTAGAATCTGCTCGCCACACAAAACCAGCACACAGAAGACTAAAGTGAAGTAGAAGTAATTTTGGGTT
>NW_013525369.1:1016238-1017146 GCF_000836215.1 Papilio polytes | reverse complement strand
GATTTTAGCTCGTTTGAAACCTTTTTATGTGTAAATGTGTTTTCCAGCGGAGCCGCCGCCCGACCCCGCGACAGCGCCCGTGAAGCCAAACCAGGAGATGGTGATTGAGATCAACTCCAATAATGAACACCTCGGCGTGGTGCTGCTCGGCGGCAGCGATACATTGATCAATGTAAGTTAACTAATAATCGATAATTAAGACACCTGAGGATTATTTTACTTTGTACTAGCTTTACTTCGTGACTTCGTCCTCGTAGAATTAAAAAAAATAATTAGCCTATGTGTTGTTACACACACATTTATGTCAATTTTCTCTGTAAAAAAGATCTGTTCATCCATCTATCTAAACTTTCGCATTTATAATAGTAGGATTGCGTGTCGTAAGTAAAGGGCTTGTTATTTAAAAAAACTAGCTTATGCCCGCGACTGCGTCCGCGTGAAATTTATCTGTGTGTCAAACATATTGAGATTTTACCGTACAAAGAAGTTACCGGTCAAATGTTGTTCCCTATGTCTAGTTTAAGTATTTCTTAAATGTGTAATGGCAGGGCGCGGGCGCAGTGATCCTGGACATCTACAAGGCGGGCGCGCTGGGCCGCGACGGGCGGCTGCAGGTGGGCGACCAGATCCGCGAGTGCAACGGCGTCGCCCTCACCGACAAGATGGCGCACGAGAGGGTCTGCCTCTCCATCAAACTTAAAGCGCCAAAGGTAACTTATAATGTTATGTTGCTCGCGACTTTGTACACGTTAAATTAAAATATATAGCCTATGTTACTCATTGATAAGGTAGCTTTTTAATGGTGAAAGAATTTCTAAAATCGGCCCAGTAGTTTTTGAGTTAATTCAGTACATACCAAAATAAAAAAATATACGGACGAATTGAGTACCTCTTTCTTTTGGGAATTC
>NW_013525369.1:1006284-1016173 GCF_000836215.1 Papilio polytes | reverse complement strand
CAGTATCAGTCCAGTATGCTATCGACTATCTATAGACCTAGTGCTTATAAAAGAACTTATGTCCTAACTTAAATATTTCTGTATTGCAGTTGAAGCTGACCGTGTTCCGGCCGGAGCCGGTGCAGTACGAGGATGTGGAGGTGGAGCTGGCGAGGAAGGCGGGACGAGTGCTGGGACTGACTTGTGTCGCGCCAGTGCAGGGGACTGGCGTCTACATTGGAGACCTGGTGAGTTACACATCATGCATGCCAGTCTGCTGGAAGAGCATGCCTGTACGAGACAGTACGAGACGTGACAGTGTCCAGCTAACCCCTACAACCCTTACTTGTAAGCATAGCTGTCACAAAATCTCATATTATGACAGTTGTAGTGTCCGCGTTAACATCTTAGCAGTGTAGGGGAAATATCCTCTTTATGTGCGTCTACTCCTCTGTCAGATATAGGGACGCAACGCATCTGCAATTGCGGATGTCTATGGGCAACGGTCGCTTCGCCATTTTGGCGGATTTAGGTGGCCGCTTGCTCGTTTGCCACCTTTTGATATAAAAAAAGCTACTTGCTTTATAGAACTCCAGTTAGCGTTTATGCCCGGTTCACACTTGCCCAGTTCACATTCGAGTAGCAGCGAATGCATGGATAGGCGAAAATTAGTGTTCATATTACGCCATTTGAATGCAAATCCAGTTATTAAACGCTGTCTTACTGTACTGGCCAAGTGTGAATCAGAAAATTTCCTGCAGCTGGTGGTACGTGATTGCAAATGTGCCAGATATATTATAAGTGTGAACTAGTCATAAAATATAATTTTTTCCAGCTGCCCGGCTCTCCTGCAGAAGTTGACGGTAGAATTCAAAAAGGTGACTTGTTAGTGTCAGTCGACGGTAAGGATTTGACGGGAGCGGACTACATCGCGGCTGCGACGGCATTAAAATTATGCGCCAATAAAACCGTAATTAAAGTGAAAAGATTTAAAATAATTAGTAAATAAATTGACAATGCAAAAGTGACTTTATTACGTTTGAATTAAGTTTTATTTCTATGTGTTATTGACGTTTTTATTTTAGTGTAAATATGAATTACTTTTGAGTGCCGTAAATGTGATTTATTTAATACAATTTTAGTTTTAAAGAACAGTGAAATCTCGATTTAATTTCGTAAGCAACAAGGTTTATTTTTCTAATTCTGTTTATTTTTATTGTAATGCATTGTACTTATTTGTTCAATTTTAAATTTGTATTTCTAATATTATAAAATGTAATTATCGAGCTGCGAGCGAGTTTAGACTTTAACACCATTGTTTAGGGCACATTTTATATTTTATTAATTATAAATATTCTTTTATTATTTTGCATTTTAATTTTGAAATCGATTAAAAATTATCATTTTTTGAATTCCTCAAATGTTATTGAATTATGTTATTTATGCTGTTTACAATAAGGTTTGTTTTGCCTTTGTGTAACCAATAACCTATGTAGATTTTTAATAAATAAAAAATAATGCACCAGTAATTTAACCAAATAAAGTACAATTTAAAGCTTTCTAATAAATTCAATATATAATTTTACATTTTTATGTGAACGTGTGCAGATTTTTATCAAGCAAAATTAAGCTTTATTCTATTGTAATAAGATTTAATTTTACTTTACTCTTGCTTATGAGAAAATTCTTGCTATATATTAAATCTAATTTCAATTGGATAAAGGTCAGTGTTCAAGGAGTTTTTACACGTTTTTAGCCAAAATGTATATCGTAAAAGATTTAGAAATAAAACTATTTTTAACGGAGACATGTGTAATGATAAAATATGTACAGAAAAAGGACTATAAAAAAGTGATGACGTCGACAATGTGTTCTAATTTTGAATAATTCAATTTCTTCTTCTTTTCTAATGGCTTGACTCTAAAAACGTGTAAAAACTCCTTGAACAGTCAGTTTTATTTGCGATAAATAAACGTTCTGGTCGACGAACCCAAGTACTTTGCCAAAGTGTAATGCACTAGAGATAAATATTTTATTTATAGTACAATAGAAAATAATAATTAAAAGTGAATAGACAATAAGAAGTTTGTTTTTATTACGGCTTTTAATACGAGTATTAAAATATAGAGATAAAGCTTAGATAGTTTTAGAATTTTCTAGAAATAAATCAGTTTTGTTGCCGAAACATTTATAGAAACAGACTCTTGACAACAACGGCCGAATATTGAAACGACAGTAACATATGAAAGAATGTCTACAGCCACGTTTCATTTCTGAATAACACTATTTTGATCAGATTGTAAATTTACGCGAAGTATTATATTCGTTTCAAAATTCAGCCATGAGAGATGTTTCTGTATATGTTTTTCGACAATGGAAACAACTTCTTGGACTAGAAATTGTATGTTGCCATATAAATTAAACATTAAAAGTACATTAAAAAAATATTGCACTGAATAACTAATATCTAGTTACACGTAGTTTTGGAATTAAGAACCAAATACTGTCTCTCTCTAATAAGTGAAAATGTAATGAGACAACACTATGATAAAAATAATGAATCTAAGAAATAATGTTCGGATAGTTACTTAATTTTGTAACTAGATGGCGCTGTATTATATTTTATGAAAAATTAATTGTCGATTTGTTGGTTTAAATAAATTTGCCAACAAAAAATATGAAATATACGTATTATCTAAAATTTAAATGACTTAAACGTTTGTAAATAAGTTTCTAACACATTAGAAAGCTAGCTGCAACATTAATCGATCAATTATGATATTTAAAAAAAATATAGACAACATCGATTCTTTATTGTTTAAATATATTTTTTTTAATTAGTTAAAGGCATACACATAAATAAGATATTAAAAACAGCTAAATATATTTTTTAACCAATTCTTGTATGATAATTGTATTTGCAACAAGATTACTTGTAATAATCACCTTTAAAATTAGTTTTAATAATTAAAATCCTATTTAACTGATGAAACATAGCTTTTTTGTTATTATTGTTCATTTATTTTGTTTCAATATGCACACTGTACAGTCAGCTTCATAAATATGTAACCATTTACAAAACTTAAAGGTCTTCGGTTTCGAAAATTGTTATTCACGTCAATACCTTGAATTTTAAGTTCCAAGCATACATATTTGTACATTTATATTTTTAAAACTGAAGACGTATAAAAGTTCTAAAACTTTGTACACGTATACAAATTTGTTAAGCTAACTGTACTTTTACGTGTGTCCTGTTTTTGCCAGCGATCAAAATTTGTAACATTAAAAACGAAAATAAAAAAACTTAAGTTAAAACCAATATAGATAATTAAATGACACTGTAGTTAAGTACAGCGTAGCCTAATTCTAAATCATTGTAAATTGTAAAAAAAAATAAAAAAAAACATCCTCTTCCTGGTAACAATGTAAACATATTGTATATACCATAAGTATTGTAATTCATATAGCAACACTTTTGTAGATTACATCTTTTGCCAATTTTATATTCCATATATAATTGTAGACATAATGCAGGTTACACACGTTAGGTTTCACAAGACGTTTTTGTTGTGGGGTTTAGATTGTTTTTTTAATTCACTAATATTTTTTGTTTTATTCTAAGCTTGTGGCAGAACATTATTTGCAATAGTCGGTCGAGATTAGAATTAAATATTAGGCATATGGTTGACATCCTCTGTAGTCTATAGTAAACTTTAGTGTGTATTTCCACTACCCTATTATTTATAATAATAAATATAGTAGTCTACGGTTTATCAAAGAAAATGAAGGGGACAGTTATGTTTGAAAGCCAAAGTTATCTTGTAATGTGAAAAAATCTGTTATGCCAGTCACATGCAAAACCGTCATGTATTCTAACGTGTGTAGCCGACATAAGTAATGCCTTTCCTTCTTGATGTAGATTAAAAATATAGATAATTAAAAAATAAATATGTGCCACAGATTATATTTCGAATTTTTGACAGATGCAGCATTTTGTACGTATTTTATTTTGATAATCAGACATTTTAGGAAATAAATCTTTGCCTTGTAATTAATTGTTATTAATCAATCGCTTTCTCTTCTCTTATTGTAGTTAAATTTAATTATTTATTATATAAGTTTAGTGAAAAAATACGTAGAGAAATTGAACTTTTAATATTAACGTAGATTAAAGAATAGAAGTGTTTCGATTTTATAGCGACTTTGAAAATATTACAAGTTTATATGTTTAATTCGTGCTGTTTGAACCGTGGGTTTTCACTGCTGAGGACATGTACAAACATGTATTGCTGTCTCTGTTTTATTCAATATGAGAGAGCGAGATGGCACTATTTTTCTTTCAACAGTGAAAGCCCGTAGTTTATGTTTATTCGTAAAACAATGCGACCTACTGGAAATACAACAATGTAATAAATTGTGCGCTTTTTAATATTTTGTTTTATTTCATTACGTTGTTTCATGCGAAAAGATATATTTTTAACGAGCTGTTGCCTGCGACTTCGTCCGCGTAGTATTAGAAAACATACTAACTATATAAATAACGAAAACCTACGTATCCCTCGGGAACCGGACATTTCTCGGGGTTGAACCATGTGTAGTCATGCGTACTTCAGAATTTGATTTATATCTGTGCCAAATTTTAAAAGGATATGTTGAACCGTTGCAGAATGATCGAGTAAACATTAAAAAACTAAATTAATGAATCCCAAGGGAACCGTAACTATTCCCGGGAAAAAAAGTAGCCTATGTGTTCTTCCAGACTATGTTCTAAACCTGTGCCAAATTCTGAAGATCCGTTCAGCCGTTTAGGCTACAAACGCTAACAAACATCCATCTATCCATCTATCTAAACTTACGCATTTATAATATTAGTAAGATAACTTAAAAAAATTACATCCCCTTTAAAAACAATTTTTGATAATTTCAAATTCTATTAAAAATTGTACACACCTCCATGAAATTCTTAGGAATCAAAGCTAGACAAAACAGTTGTGCGATAGTTTAGTTAAAGGTGTGCGCGCGCTCTAAGAACGTTCTATATGTCGGAATCAATGCAACACTAGCGCCAGCATTGCAATACCAGCGACATTGCGGCAGTAAAGAGTACTACGTAACGCCAGCGCCGCCTGTCGGCGTTTGACTTCGCACTTCATCATCATAGTGGCTGTGAGCATCATAGTGGCTGTGAGCTGTGAGAAGGAATGCAATGCAATTGTTTCGTGGCTGTCAGCGAGATCGGTGCCGTTGAAACCATCACGCATTACGGACTCTGCCAGTCTGCAATGGAAACATATCTCCAGCGACAAGGAAACTCACTATTGACATCGGAATCACCTACCCTCAACTACGACATATATATGTATAACTGTTATAGACGTAAAAATGTTTAGACAGATTTGTTTACTTATTTATCTTTTCCCTTAAATTTGTTATGCTTAAAAATATAAAAAGGGAATAATTACAAAAATGTTTCATTAAATATCTTTATTTCACACTTTTGACTAGACATAGTACAACTATTACAAATTGATCATACCGTTCGTTTCCACTGGCGAAACATTTACACAAAACATATTGCCATTTCAATTATTTCCTTTAACAAAACAGAGATAACAACAACTGTGTTAAAACAATTGCTACTAAAGTTATAACTCTCGATTATTTTAGTACTCGTATATTTAGAGACAATTTAGAGTCCTTTAATAGTTAAGTACAATCGCTTTATAAATCTACACTAAGCGGCACTCTTAGTGACGACTAAATGACTCTGGGTGTAATATTTACACTTAAATGAAAACGGTGGATAACAAATTGCATAAACTTATAAATCTAAATATTCGTTGTTAAAAACAGATTGATAAGATTCAGATATGACGGCTGACATGTAGGGAAGAGCACATACTGTGCCGACCCTCTATAAGGGCATAGTCCATCTATAAGGGCATAGCCCAGGATAAGGGCAAGTCGATGATGATTCGTTATTAAAAAGTACATGTGTTAATTTTAATATTTTGAGACATACATAACAAATATTTTTTTTTAACCAATAACTGCTCGTCTGTAGCAGGCCTTATGTCATATTTATTTTGTCAAAGTACAGGTATTCAATTGTCAATAATTTTTCCAACAAAAAAGCAAAACTGTAATTTTTTGAGTTAAAGTCATTTCCAATTTAACTATAGCTTAGCTTCTACTTATTTACAACTTAACTAACATTTTAGTCCTTAACTTACTCTAGTCGTTTTAAATCGAAATTTTATAGAATGAATTAACTAACAAATATCGGATTAAGTTGAAAATGGTAACACTTGTATAAAATAGAAACTTAAAATTATAAATAAGTTAGTAAAGATAACGAAACAAATATCTTTTAGCAATTATAAAGATCATACCATAGACTTACAACATATAGATAGAATGGTTTACACAACTTTGATGTCATGATATAAATGACAACTCTGACCATTTGTTTACACCTCACTTGTGATCAAGATAAAGTATCAATAAGTAACATTTATAAATCACACATTGAAATAAAAAAAAGTACAATGTACTATTTTTTCCAATATCTGTAGCACCAAGTACATGTTAAAGCGTAACTTTAAATAAAATAAAAGCATTTGATTTCAAATAGTTTCAAGTATATCGTCAAATATATTATATAAATACCAACGGGCGTTTCCCGTTGGGCCGATCGAATCCAAAGAATCAATTGACCCAATGAATAATTCCCATTGGACCGATTGATCGGTAATCCAATAGGAGTAACGAGAAACAAAGATATTCAGAACTAGAAGTGCCTTGATAGCATGGATTTAAAAATAATTTAATGATAGAGAAAGAACGTAAAATGAAAGAGAGAGATAAGGCGATATATGAGAGAGAAAGATATAATCATGATTAATTTGTAAAAGGTCCTTTTCGAGGTTTTTTTAAGTCATTATAAATACCAAATAATAGGAAATCATGATCAATAGGAAACCAGCTTAAAATCATGAGTCACATATTTTAAAGTGCACAAAAGTGCACATAAGACCTCATTTTTTAAGTCAAAATGAATTGCGGGGCACAAAATACCTTTTTTCTAAGCTCACAGTCTTTCGTCGGAACTCTTCCTTATAACTAAAGGCTTCAATCTACTTCTAAGTTTGACCAATCGTTTACTCGCTTTAACATTCGACGTAGGATTCCTTAGATCGGGCATTGATTTACTTTCATGAACTGGCGGTGGCTCCAATGGTTTCAAACCTCCATAGTATCTCGGCATACTGAAATCATTCTCTTGGAACATTAACGCTGTCTTCTGTTTTATACTCTGCAAGCTAGTTTCGCCCTTATATTCAGGTAAAGAAGGACTATCCGCGAAGAATCTTGGTAGGTTGTTACTCCTAATAATAGGTGTGTCTGGGAGTTGACTTAATTTCAATTCGTTCTCTGCTAATGACGTCACTCCTACTGTCGATTTACTCTTCATTAGAGGAGGTTTAGTTGGTGTTAAATGTTCTGGAATGTTCAAGAAAGATGCGCTTCTGTGTGGTACTCTCGCTAGTACCTTGTTTATCTTATTAGGATCAATATTCTTGAGACTTTCCACTCTACTCAATGTCGATTTTAGGAGTTTGTTACTGTCAACTCTTTCTAAAGTCCTTACACTATCGCTTCTGTTAATATCTGTTTTCTGTCT
Source organism: Papilio polytes (assembly GCF_000836215.1). Taxonomy (NCBI): domain Eukaryota; kingdom Metazoa; phylum Arthropoda; class Insecta; order Lepidoptera; family Papilionidae; genus Papilio; species Papilio polytes. The sequence continues at coordinate 1,008,510 of NW_013525369.1, read as the reverse complement.
TAAAATACCTTTGACACTTTCAACTCTTGGTAGAGATAGATTGGTTGGTAGTTGTACAACTGATATCGGGTCGTATTGGTATATTGAATTGGGTGTCGTCATTTTTGGTTCTCCTTTCAAAGTCACCGTACTCGGTTTGATTACGTCTTGTTTCTTAACTGATACGCTCATTGTAAGTCCTTCTTCTGTATCTTGACTCTTACTATCTTCTTCTTCTTCGTCTATTTTAAACATATCATAGCTAGCTAGAAGTTCGTCTTTGAACATAATCTCAAAATCAGTAACGGGTGAGTCCACTTCGTCTTCGAAGTAGACCTTCGTTCTGTTCGGTCTATCGGAGAGGTAGTCTGGTTCCGATTTGGTCTCGACATCATCGAGGCTATCTAAACTTCCTTTAGATTTCAGCTCATGGTCTTCTCTGAATATCAGAGATTTTGAGAACACCTGAAATGTAAATAATAGTTGTTGTTTCAAATGGAATATATCATAATAAGCTAACTAGTATCTAACCGATCTTATAATCAAGATTTTCAAGATGGATAGATAGCCTAAACAGCTGAATGGATCTTGATGAAATTTGACAGAATGGTACAGGGTAGTCTGGAAGAATACATAGGCTAATTGCTTTTGTTTTGTTTTTTAATTTCAAGCGGACGGAGTCGCGGGCGAAAACTAGTGTTACATATTGATAGATACGAATAAATTCGATTTTCCTATTAAAAGTACGGAAAAGCGTAATATAAAGTAACGATGAAACATACTTCGTAAATCTTATCAGCATGTATAGGCATCTCTTTCACCTCCCTTCCCACCACAGCTGTAGGAGGGAGATGGTTGTTGTTGTATGGCTGCTGCGTCACCACGCTCTCCAGACTGGCGCCCAGGTTGGTGACGCCATTCGTGTATACTGACGTTACATTGTCGTCCAACCTGAAGACAAGCATTGGTTAGTAACGGATTGTATACATTGAAGAAATTCTAGTTAAGCATGGTTCACACTTTGCCAGGACAGTTGCCCAATAACTGGACTGTCAATCAACTGGCACCAGATAATCCATACAATCTATGACTGGCAGTCCCAACTGTCTAAGTGAAGTAAGGCTAAGTGTAAACCGGTGATTGAAATTGTTAGATTTCTTGACTTATAATCCGATGTTGCTTGCTCTTTGTGAAACAGTGGTTAGTTAGTTCTACAAGTGGGTACCTAAATGTGTTGCCATAGTAATTTACGATAAATACACAAAAGATAAAGTTAAAGTAAACAAGGATTAAATTTTATCAAATGTATTTGTACAAACAATATATTTGTTTTATGGCGCTTGCCCGATTACATCGTAAACGTAGACTTTGCTCAAAGATTTGTTTATTTATACAAATAAAATGTCATGACAATATTAATAAAACTTTAGTTTCTGTATTCTATCCTTCTATACAAATTATAACATTGGAGTGTCTGTTTTTAATATTAAAGGTGAATATCCAGATTTCGTGAAGATGGTGTATTTGCGTTTGCTGATAACGAAAATCGCATTAATTTTTTTTGTCTGTCTCTCTGTCTGCAAGCCGCGTTTGTTCCGGGTAATCTCCGAAACGGCTGGGTCGATTTCGACTGGACTTTGACTGGTGGGTAGCTGACAGACGGGCATATTATAGGCTACTTTTTTAAAAATTCCGCCCTGTCAACATGGCAACCTGACCGCTATCTCTGGAACGGGTGGACCGATTTGGACGGGACTTTCACTGGAAGGTAGCTGGTAAAAAGTAGATGAGCGCGGGAATGTTATTGACGTGATTTTTTTTTGATTCCACGCTAACGAAGTTTCTGGTCGTACCTAAATAAATTGATAAATACTGTTTAAGTAGGACACGCATTTTTTCATAAATGTTATTTATTGGTCCATCGCATTTCGCCCTAAAAGCGTCAATGGCTAAGGAGTTTCACCCTTAACTTGTTATCTTGGGTTCGAATCCTGCCATGTACCAATTTTAATTTCGAATTTAATATGTACATAATTTACCCAACGTCCTTACGGTGAAGGAAAACATCGTGAAGCCTGCACATATCAGCGAAGAAATTCAAAGATATGTGTTGAAGTCAACCCGCTGTGCAGCGTGGTTGACTATGGCCTAGTCACCACCTTTTTTTGCCCGAGGGGAATGCCACTAAACCCCTCGGTTCCTCCAACGCCTTAAGCCGGGGTTACGGGCACGGTTACACTTACGTCC
>NW_013525369.1:1001439-1006092 GCF_000836215.1 Papilio polytes | reverse complement strand
CATTGTCGTCCAACCTGAAGACAAGCATTGGTTAGTGACGGATTGTATACATTGAAGAAATTCTAGTTAAGCATGGTTCACACTTTGCCAGGACAGTTGCTCAATAACTGGACTGTCAATCAACTGGCACCAGATAATCCATACAATCTATGACTGGCAGTCCCAACTGTCTAAGTGTACTGGCTAAGTGTGAACCGGTGATTGAAATTGTTAGATTTCTTGACTTATAATCCGATGTTGCTTGCTCTTTATAAAACGGTGGTTAGTTAGTTCTACAAGTGGGTACCTAAATGTGTTGCCATAGTAATTTACGATAAATACACAAAAGATAAAGTTAAAGTAAACAAGGATTATATTTTATCAAATGTATTTGTACAAACAATATATTTGTTTTATGGCGCTTGCCCGATTACATCGTAAACGTAGACTTTGCTCAAAGATTTGTTTATTTATACAAATAAAATGTCATGACAATATTAACAAAACTTTAGTTGCTGTATTCTATCCATCTATACAAATTATAAAATTGGAGTGTCTGTTTCTAATATTAAAGGTGAAAATCCAGATTTCGTGAAGATGGTGTATTTGCGTTGCTGATAACAAAAATCGCATTAATTTTTTTTGTCTGTCTTTCTGTCTGCAAGCCGCGTTTGTTCCGGGTAATCTCCGAAACGGCTGGGTCGATTTCGGCTGAACTTTGACTGGTGGGTAGCTGACAGACGGGCATATTATAGGCTACTTTTTTAAAAATTCCGCCCTATCAACATGGCAACCTGACCGCTATCTCTGGAACGGGTGGACCGATTTGGACGGGACTTTCACTGGAAGGTAGCTGGTAAAAAGTAGATGAGCGCGGGAATGTTATTGAAGTGATTTTTTTTTTGATTCCACGCTAACGAAGTTTCTGGTCGTACCTAAATAAGTTGATAAATACTGTTTAAGTAAGACACGCGTTTTTTCATAAATGTTGTTTATTGGTCCATCGCATTTCGCCCTAAAAGCGTCAATGGCTAAGTTTCACCCTTAACTTGTAATCTTGGGTTCGAATCCCGCCATGTACCAATTTTATTTTAGAATTTAACATGTACATAATTTACCCAACGTCCTTACGGTGAAGGAAAACATCGTGAAACCTGCACATATCGGCGAAGAAATTCAAAGATATGTGTTGAAGTCAACCCGATGTGCAGCGTGCTTGACTATGGCCTAGTCACCACCTTTTTTTCCCGAGGGGAATGCCACTAAACCCCTCGGTTCCTTCAACGCCTTAAGCCGGGGTAACGGGCACGCTTATACTTACCTCCGCGACGGCCTAGTCACCCCTATTGTAGGTTTCAAACAACTCAGAGTATAGTGAGCTGGTGATGATGATATCGCCCTATGAATAATAACCTAAAATGTATTTAAACGCGTTCTAAGTGTTTATGTTAAATCCCTATATATATCTACAGCAATGTGGACAACAAATCAGCTAATTACTACAATACAAGGAAAATTGTTTAAACCATACTCCAGTAGTGCAATGTGAATTATTATTATATATAGTAGGTTTATGTTCTTGTATGTAATGCATATCAAGTTCATATCCAGTCAAGGATGTTAATTTCCTACCCATCTCAATGAAACATTTGACTCTCAATTCAATTAGACTTAGGTTGGTTATTCGAAAGAAGGGGCGGTGTTGAAATTGTTGTAAAAACAGGGCAATGTTGAAATGAAAAGTAGAACACCTCAGATTTTCGCGACAGTATGCTTTAAAATGCTTTAAAAAAACATGCTTTAAAAAACGTATATCAATGAAATTTAAGAAGTCAAACATCAAAAACAATAGAAACATCATGACCTTTCTAAAGTCATTCAAAATATAAGAGTATAAAAAAAACGTTAGGTTTTGCTTTTAAATTATAAAATTAATATAACAATATCCATTTATATTAGGGTTACTTTTAATAAGTCATAAATAAAATCTTGTTAATAACAAATCAATTTTATAAACATTAATAAATCGATAAAACCAAATACTTTTGCATATATGTCTGTATTTATCTATCGTTATTACAATTTTATCTTTATGTACCCTTGATAAGATATAAAATGATATATCTCAAGGTATATTTCCGACGTATTCAAGAGTTAACATATTGTTTTTGATATAGAAAATATCTAATAGCCCTATGTTATGTTTCCGTGTCAACATAGATTTATTTTATAACAAACTGTCGCTAGTAAACTTCATTAGCGCGAATTTGGACTACACGTTACATTTTGATAGCGCGGAATCAAAAAAGTAGCGTATAATATGCCTATCCAAGTCAGCTACCCTCCAGTGAAAGTCCCGTCAAAATCAGCCCAGCCGTTTCGGAGATTACCCGGAACAAACGCGGCTTACGGACAGATACAGACATTTTTTTAATGCCATTTTCGTTACCAGCAACGCAAATACATCTTCCTAAAATCTGGATTTTTTCTTTGCACACAAACAGACACTCCAATTTTCTTATATGTATAGATATAGCATTCTGCACTACTCTGCGTACGGACCTTAAAACGATCCGATCATTACATATTGACTGATTAAACACTCTGTATAACTTACTTGTAAGTGGCGATTTTCTTATCAAAACAGAATCTCTCCTCGCAGCAATTCCAATACATCGTCTCCAGACAACTGGAACAAGGAAACATTTATAATATAGCTGTTGCTCGTTACTTCGTCTTCGTGATATTAAAAATAACACGGTGAAAGAATTTTTGATATCGGCCCAGTAGTTTCCAAAAGTATTTCAATACGTACAATAATCCTAAAATACAAATCTTTCCTCTTTATAATACAAGTATAGAAATACATGTTCGTGTATTTTTTTTAATTCTTCAGAAAACGGATTCTTCTGTAAAATTTTATGCCATTGAATTTGAATGTATGGCATCTGATCCATTAATTTTGTTTTTGAATTGTCTCTTAGTTTATTATAAACATATATTTGTACATTTTCCTTATACTTAAGTATAATAACAATCAAGGTGTTGTTTTTTAAAACTTCGCTAATTGATCGTGTTATCATATAGATTTAATTAGGTTCATTAGATTATGTAATTTTCCTTTCATTAAACGTAGATAATTATTTTTCGTATACAGTGATCTACGAGTACTAAGTTAAAATTGTTTAAGGAAAAAGTAATTTATGCATACTTACATAAACTATAATACTTAAAAGAATTAGAGTGAATTTAACTAAAATAATCCAGTAAAGTCACATATTTATTTCACCGATAACAATTTTCAAAATAATTAAATCGTTGATTTAGTAAAAAAATTTAGTATACCACCACACTTTCCTCTCGTGCGATCCAAAAAAATCAAAGCCAGATTAAAATAGTTTTTAAAATAAAGAGTATCACAGATTACTATAAAATAACCTAAAATGCCGGATGGAAACAATTTTAATATGTACTGATGAAAATACGAAATACTACATTGATAAAAATCGAGAAATTGTTTGTCGACATCTTCTTTGAATAATAAGTGACAGGACCAATCACAATATATTATGAAATTTTTAACTTCCTTGTGTTGTGTTGAACGTCAAATTGTGAGTCATTGCGCGTACAATAAGACATTCTACATGTGAACATGATACGCACAAAAAATATTTTGTTACCCAGCTCAAGAAAACTTAGTATAACAAGCGTTCTTTGCCTAGTCCTTGTCTCTATAGTCTAAACTCTTCCTATTTATCTCGACACTTGAAATGCCTTATCATGATCGAAGTTGGAAATTTTGTTTAGAAAGGAGATTTGACAGTGATGGAGCTTACTGGTGTCAGTAAACCAAAATGGCGGAGGTTTTGGCAAACATTTGATATTTCGTAAATTACCTATAATGTGATAAACTTATCTGTCTTGGGTACAAGTATCATGGCAGTATTTGACGGCGTTCTATTTTCAAATCTACAGTTGATGAACGTTTTGTACATTTTGTCGATGCGGAACAACCAATAGGACGTTTTTAAATGTGTGCGAAAATAATTCGGTCAGTAGTAAACGATTTGTTTTTTATCCCGACGTTTGCACAATTCAATTACCTAATTAGTTATTTGTAAGAAGAGGCAGAGTTTGTTGCATTGCCACGGACGAGATAATAATTCTCTAAGTAGATTACCGCAAAGGGTTCCGACTGTACTTGGGCTCATTTATCAAAAAAGTGGCATCTTGTACTACAGTATGTACCTTTTTGGCTGTATTCTGTAATTTAGATAGAGCGAAGTGGAGGACATTGACAAGAAAACTGGCGCCACTACCATATAGGATACAAGCTAGGACGAGAGTCTGTAATAACCTCACTTTTCATCTCTACATAGGATTTCACTTTAGTTATGAATAAAATAATCAGATTCGAAATACATTTTAATCGTTTTCCTTCTTTTATTTCCGACACAAAATATTGTCATCTCTGTCATTTCTTATGAAAATAACAGTGACAATACATCAATGCCACTGCAAAGGAATTTTACAGTTTTTATAAGATGCATGATTTAATACTCACTACTGGCATGACTTGCAGATGTTTAGCAACATTTTGATTCACATTATAACTGATGGATGGGTGACCGCGCCCGACTCTCGCCGCAATATCTGTAAACAATAAATGATTGA
>NW_013525369.1:980472-1001120 GCF_000836215.1 Papilio polytes | reverse complement strand
ACTTCACGGCTGTCTTCTGTGTGGTCGTGGTATTACACCGGGCGAGCTGACCCATTCGTGCGAAGATGTTAAAGCGGGCTCTACTACTGCTAAAATGTCTATAGATGTCTATGGGCAGCGGTTGCTTTCCATTTCGGTGGATTCAGGTGGATGCTTGCTTGTTACGTTTCTACGTTAAATTTTGTACACTTCTCTACGTTAAATTTAATCAGGTCTTTCGCGTTTATTCGTTTGCGATTTCCGTAAAAAAGGTTACAGATTTCTTCTCCACTGTTAAACATTATCATCTGGCAAGGCATGGGCATTCTTCTATGGAGATTAAGACTAAAATTTCATTATAGAATCATGTTTAGGTAGTTGATTGTGTTGACAAGGGCAAGAACACTGTTATTATTTGTCGTACTAACTAACGCTATGAGGCTACAAAATATCAACCTATTGTATGCTAATTACGGCCTTTAGATCAATCTGTTATAATTCGGAGCGAGGACTTTCGTTTAAGATTAAAGTCATTAAAAAAACATAGCATTACTAGACTTGTAATCTACAGGTTCTGGGTTCTATCCTCAATATACGAGTACTTATTTGATTTTCGAATTTCAAATTTGATATGGACATTAAGACTTATTGTGTCGGAATCCATCGTGATACTACATTTATCTGACAAATCTAACTAATATTAAAAATGCGAAAGTTAGAGTTTGTAGCCTATAGGCTAGTGTGATTGACTCTGGACTAAACCTTTTTTAGAGTAAGCTTCTTGGGCATATGTTGCGTGGACGGAAATACGAATTGTTACAGACTATCATTCAGGGTAAGATTCTAGGGAAAAGTAGTCCAGAAAGGAGAAGAACATCGTGGCTTAAAAATCTTCGCCAGTGGTACGACGTGGTGGTGGTAGTGGATTTAGAGCAGCTGTGTCCAAACTTCAAGTCGCTGTAATGATTGCTAACCTTCGTTAGGAGACGGCACCATAAGAAGAAGAAGAGTAAGCCTGAGCTTGAGCAGGGTTGTGAATTAGCTAACAGCAGTCCAAGCCTCAAGTTACAGTTTAAGTTTTAAAAACTTTTCATAACAAAATACAGTATTTATACACTTGATGTTACTTAGGTATAGTTAACTTTGTAATTTATTTCATCACGAAGTTACATTTTGTGAGCAAACTTGATACTTTGTTTTTTTTATACTTCTTTTATTGCTACCACAAATATTAAAATCCTGGCTTGAGAACGCTTCAATCGGATTCTTGTATATAACATCAGTTGCGCAAAGAGGTTAGTTCCATATTTTTCCGCTATAGCAAGGGTTTTTATTTTCATGGTTAGTCAATACATATAGATGAATGACCGGTTTCTCAGCTACATTTAACCATTCGTTAATGTTTTTGTGTCGATAACTTCATAAAATTCGTTACCGAACTAGGTAACTTTAGTTTTCTTCTTCTTCTTCTTCTTCTGAGGCACTACAGCCGCGGGTGGGCCTGGGCCTGGTCCAGTAAACCTCTCCACTTCTGTCTATTTTGGGCCTTTTGCTTCCAGCCCTTGACGCCGATGTTCTTAAGATCGATCGATCTTTCCAACAGGCGTTTAGGAACTCTGCAATCATCCATGCGGGCAACATGTCCTGCCCAGCGCAGTCGTCCAATTTTGATGACCTTGTTGATGTTTGGCTCTTTATACATTTGGTACAGCTCGTGGTTGGATCTTTAGTTTTACTACGTCGGAATTTATCTAACACTAATTAATCTCTAGATTGACAAAGCCAATTCGAAAGTTCAGAAACCTAGCATAAAAAAGTACTCAAACATAATGTAAATCTTTTTTATCTTACGTTTAAAAACAAATATAAATGTCACTGATATCTCCATCGTCTTTATTAAATAGTAAACATAGATTATCTTTCATTTGAATAAACTTATAAAAAAACCCCAGTAATTAAAAGATTGTTTCTCTTAGCTTATATTGTTTGTCATGGCAACTATAAGATTGATTGACCTATTTACACAGACGTAGCGTATATGACGAGTTATCATTCTTATCATGAAGTAACGAAATTTTTCAAACATCCGTTTCTTCCGACATTTAAATTAAGGTTCATAAAATTTGAGTACTGTAATATTCATATATACACGCTAGTGAAATTGGTCAATATCCGCTATATAAGCTACTGGTACGTGCTAAAGAGACAAGCAATCTCAATGGCAAGTTTAATTCCCCCTTAGCACCTTCACGTACTTCTACTAATGCCTCTCCATGACTAGTGGATATCAGCTCAGGGAACCACTTCCTGTTCTAGGACAAGTGAAAAGGTTGTTTGACGCTGGCGATAGTACCCACCAGATCATAGCTGTACAAAAATAAAATATTACGCTAGCTAACTTACACCCTAGACACTGTCAAGTAACTAAGCAAGCTTAACTTTAGTCCCTGCTTATCATTTTCTTAGAAAAGGATGGGAAGGAAAATGGATTTCTCGGTGAAGACGCATATGAAGGGGAAATATCCTCTATATGCGCGTCTCCTTCTCCGTTGGTTGGCAATGCATCTGAAATTGGGGATGTATATTGGCAGCGATCAATTCGCTTTCTCGGCGAATTCAGGTCGCTTGCTCGTTTGCCACCGCATAATATAAAAAAAGCACAGCTTTAATGTCAGTAAATATTGATGATTATTCGCAAATATAATATTACCACAATGTAATTGTTATACGTCAATTTATTCACGTATTGACCGTATGGCTGTGTTCGTGACTGGGCAATCTGTCATCAAGAAAACCCGCAAACAAAAGAATATAAGTACCGAATACGTCAGAGATACTAACAAGAGATATGCAGTTATTTATGTTTTAAAAGATGTTCAGTTGCGGAAATCTTAAATATTCCACGTAAGGAAAAATTGTCTTGTTCATTGCAAAGAACTCCGCATCTACAAATAGTTAGTTATTATCTAATTAGATAGTAGTGAGTGCAAACGAAGGGATAATATTAAAATCAACTAGCAGTACACAAAAGTATGCAAACGGACTGTATTTTTGTTGTATTTTTGTTCCGCGTCTCTTTTCAAAATGTTCAAACGATTAATTTAAGGTAAAATACCACTAGTTTCCTTGACTTTACATTTTTAGAGGTCTTTTAAGACTGGTATTTGACAGGAAAGTTATCAGAATATTTTAATAGCAAGCGATTTTAAATAGGTGAGTGAACGCTGTCCTACATCTGCCACACATGACAGAGGAAAGGAAACCTGCAGACTAAATATAATATTCAACCCCTTTTTTTCCAGAAGGGAATGCTTTATGCATACTCCGTGCCTCGAGGTAGGCACGAGAATTATGTAGGATTCTCTTATAAAAGGGCATACCCACTAAACCCCTCTGTTCCCTCCTAGCCATTGTGTGGAACGCCACGGGATCGCTTTCGCTTGCCACCACGACTCCCAACTAAATATTCAACCCCTGAGCTACTAATAAGTTTCTTATTTAATAAATCCTTAATGCGATAGCTTAAAAGAATAAACTGTATTCGTGAATCATAAAATGAATCGTATTTGAATTGAACCTTTGAATAATAAGAAATACCTTCACAATCAGGTCGCTTTGAATAGATACTAAGAATTGTTAATAATCTTGTTTGTTGTGATTTCATTCGGTATTGTTCTAAAGACCGTAATAAATCTTACAGCTTACGTAAACTTGCGAAAGATAAATGGCACTAATAAATATAAATACTTAATAGATTGTAATTTCAAATGTGACAACTGATGTACCAGTTTATAAATGAAAATACTTTCTCATATTCTACACTTTTTAATCATTGTCACCAGCTCGAATGGCTACTAAGGGGATCGGAACCTACCTTAAGTTAGGTATGACTAGATCTTTGTCTCGGGTGAAGGACGAGGGGAGGTCCACATCCTGTAAGAGATGGAGAAGGCGCGCACGGGTTCCCGCGCACAACAGAAGCTGAACGATCGTTGATGTGGTCCACAACCATCACCATCGGGTTATGTCATGAATATTAACATGTGCCCATTCCCCGGTGAACGGTGAAGTCTAGAGAACCAGAGGGGGTTTTAGTGGGTAGGCTCCACGTTCCTTCCCATTTGGGCAGGGATGTGGAGAGAGTCCAAGATCCCCTGTGTGTATTACCCCAAGGCATCTGGGATGCGTAACGCATTCCCCCTCTTAAAAAAAATAAAATGTGTGACTAGGTGTGGTAGTGTCGTAAATTACATTAGGGGATTCGAATCCAGGACCTGAAGCTTACATGTCAAGTGATTAAGATGGGAGTGACTGAGAAGACGGATAGACGGACGGGGAATTGATGATGCTGACGGGGAGTATCATATTCTTTATATCCAACAAAAAATTAAAAATACATTCCTTAATACCTTGGTGCAAAGTTCCGGTGAATTTAAGATCATTGACTGTCCCTGGCATTTTAAATAGTCGTAATAATTCGTCATTACCAATGACTCAATGGTTTACTTCCCTTGTCCCAGTCTGTTCCGTTTAAAGATATGAATAGCCTGATATCTTTAAATAGGCAATTGTCTCTTGTACAAGCATATTCAACTAGTAGCCAGTCCTGGCTTCGCACGTCAGTATTTTTTTGGAAACATTTATTCGCGACTTCACGACCTCAAGGAGTTAAAAAGAATTGTATGCTGCTAAAATATTTCAATTGTTATTTCTATGCTAAAAGAAGACGGTTAAAACAGAGTAAAACAAACAGATGAACCGGTTTCATATACTTAACCATTTAAAAAAATGTTTATGGCAGTTTCAAAGTTGGATGCATGGATGTTTGTTAGGAGGTATCTCTGGAACGGTTTAAGGAATTTCTATAAAATTTGATACATATAGCATATTTTAGATGGACATACAGACTACCTATTTTTGTTTTATTTAAATTCGTAGTCGAGGCGCGGGTAGTTAATTCTTTAACTGAATGAATAAATAAAAAAAATGTAGTTATTATACAACCGTATTTGTGGTTTGTTGAAAAATATTCAGGTAAGTTCCGTTTGATAATTGCGCGCTAGAAACCTGTTATTTCAAACAATGATTGTGGATTTCTCACAGTTGCGACTGCCGAAACAACTCCACAAAACATATTCCTATCTCAGTTTAATAAAAGAGACTGAGCGAGACGACTATATGCTTTTGCACATTCACCGTAGGTACCGAAATATATTTTAAAATATTATGATCAATCGACAAAAAAAATACAAACACATAACGTTGCGATTTTTGTTAATAATTTGATATTATCCTTAATATTACTAATATTATTAATATAATAAATGCGAAAGTTTACATGGATGGATGGATGTACAATTGTTAGAGTTTACTGTTACCCGGCTGAAGGGATCTCGATGTAATCATACTAATATTATAAATGCGAAAGTTTAGATGGATGGATGGATGTTTGTTAGAGTTTGTAGCCTAAACGGCTAAACGGATTTCGATGGAATCTGGCATAGACGTAGAGGATAGTCAGGAAGAACACATAGGCTACTTAGATATTTTTAATTCCACGCGGACGGAGTCGCGGGCGAAAGCTAGTCTATCAATCACTATAATCCTGATGTATTAACCAATGAAAAATATATGTATAATTTTTTAATTTAATCTGACGGGTAAAAATACTCATGGGATTTCCTGATAGTAGGAAATTCCGTTAACTCCTGAGTCTATCGTTTTGAAGAAACTCGGTAAACCTTTCGATTAAACACCTACTTGCGAGAAACTCTTTTCCCTTTCGCCCTTCTACATAACAAGCCATTTTCATAACTACATTTTGTCCGCGACCTCGTCCGTGCAGAATAAAAACGTAATAATTAACCTATGTCTGAAACCTGGACATCGTTCTACATAAAATTGTACAGATTCACATTATCAGTGGGCCAGCGTGGTTGACTATGGCCTAGTCACCCCATATTAGGGTAGGCTCCGAGCCCCTCGGTGGGGACATATAGTGAGCTGGTGATGATGATGATGATGATATAGCTGTTCTAGAGATACTAACAAACATCCATCCATGCAGGCATTCGTTACATTAGATGGTAAAATTGTATTTTTTTTTCCTTATAAAACCAGTTTTGAGTCACCTGATGAGTATTCCACATAAATATGGCAGGTATCTAAATTTTTAACTAAGTAACTTATAGCCTGTTTATTTTTCTATTTTTTTCTTAATAACGTAAAATATTCAACTTCTTTTTAAATCGATTAACATATGTATGACTAAACTATCGCGTAACAGTTGTGCGATTGTCGATTGTTTGCAGGTAATTCAACTGTTTAGTTGTTCAACTAAAAATAATGCAGTATGCGCATCTCCATATAAGTTTGTAGGAATCAAAGCGAGAGTGTAGACGATCTTAATTGTCACATACACTAATATGTTCCTTTCATCTACTACTATCCAGAAATCTAGAAGTCCAGACCCGTTTTCGAGGTCCTTTCTTTGCAACTCGAATAAACAATTCATATAGTAAACTTACCTAATACAGATAATTCCTCACACAAACAAGCACAAGCACATTAACAGTCGCTGCAATTAGTTTACTCGCTTCCTCACTTTCTAATTCGTTAAACAATTATACAATCGATAAAATCAACGTTTAATTCTAACAACATTTAAATTCACTTAAAAGGTAACTTTTCGATCACTTTCTTTTGGCGCGTATATTGTTTGTTGACAGGGTACCTTTCAACGCGACGGTTGTAGTGAAACTGGCGACGTGATAGCCCGTGTACGGTCCAGTGATTCATTGAGACAGCTGGTTGTGTGGTACAAGTGATAACATTAAAGCGTATAAGGAATCTGAAAGCGATATTCCCATCCGTGGGCCAAATGGAAATGATAATGTTAAGCAACTTTAACATGATCGATGCAAAATTGTTTTCATATAAACAATTAAAAAAAAGAATGTATTCTTCCATACTAAGTTCTAAAAATGATTTAATAATTTTCAACGTAATCTGTTAGGCCATTTTGGAGATGCGTAGTAACAAATATCCATCAAAAATAAGTATGATGCCTATTTGTACAACTTTTTTAGCATTTGACAAAAACGATCTCAAACAATACATAACGAGATACATATATCTCGCAGAGTCAAATTTAAAATATATTCATGACTACATTTAAATAAATACTCTCAATATAAGAGTAGTGAAACTTCACATAAATTATAAAATAAGTTAAATATCTAAGTTCATAACTTGTACCATACGTTATTTCGCGGTAGTCGAAGCATAATTATACCGAATTTTAATGACAACGGCCATTCCGCGTGACGCAGCCTCTTGTTATACTATATATATTACTTCGCTCAGAGCAGAGCCCGCACGGGTCTGATATACAGGTGTAAATATTAACCATTATTGCGAAACCCTGATTTATAAAATATAAGATAATAAAATCTACCAACACCCATTAATAAGTGGATTTTCAAAGGGTCAAGAGGTAAAATATCAAAGATTAAATTACTGCAGACGAGTACTTTAGTCATTAAATAATTTTTGATCTTTGGGAAGATACTAAGATTCGAATACATCGATTGTTATTCTGTTGATGTTTACCATACACGTACCAATTAGAATAAAAGCGGGCGCACACCTTTGACTAAACAAAGGCACAACTGTTATGCGATTGTCGATTGTTTTACAGCCTTCAACTGTTTAGTTGCACAACTAAAAATCGTGAAGTGTAAATATAAGCTCATAGGAATTAAAGCGCGACTAAACAGTTGTGCGATAGTTTAATCAAAGGTGTGTAAAATCTAAGTCGCTAGATATCAAAAATAACTATAAAATTCCATGTTATTACCAAAGAGTGCTTAGTTATTAAATAACTTATTTTGTGTGTAAAATAACGATAAAAATGTTCTACAAATTAAATAAAAACTTAATACATTTATGATCTTTTATAGCGCAAGTTAACGAGTAAGTCGACAACTCTGTTCCAAATAAATCTTTATCGACTTATGGCCGGGTTCCCAGGTATTTTTAGCCAATCATTATTTCGATAAATTCAATAAATGCACTCCCGCACTTCTGTTTTACTATATCGGATGGTAATGTATACTATTGTAATAAAGCGTAAACACACACTTCTTTGTTGCGTAAGATGTCAGCAATAACAGCATATTTTTGAATAATTCTTCTTTTAATAAAAACCTGTACTCTTACGTCACGCTTTAGGCTATATATTTTCACGCTGTTAAACTTAGGGTGTAAATAAATTGGATAAAAACCCTGACATGGGAAAGAGACCATAAGTTGTTGCCAACATCAAGGAAGCAAGATTGCCAAGGTTTGTCATGTCATGTCATTTTGACATTTGCTATTGATAATTTACAAATGTAAACAATAAAATAAAGTTTTTATAATGCGGATGAAGCCGCACGGGAATAGCTAGTGACAAAATAAATGGAAACTTTAGAAACCCACCGTAAATCATGATAAGTTTCAATTAATATCGACTTATTTGGTTCTTGGATAGACACGCGACACTGGCTGTTAAAAAACAAAGATTATGTGCTATTATTGCAATAAAAAATACACCTTATTCGTTGTTAATAAAGACTACAACGGACTTCGTAGACGGTAAATAGTTGTAGTGCAGTTGAATCTAATTGGCCACTAGTCTTTAAAACCGATTTTTTTTTTAAATTATGAGCACAAAATTCTGCCAGTCAGACATTTCTGTTAATTGAAGGACCTAGCCTTTTTTTGTTAACATAAGATTATCGTTAGTAAATATGGAGACAAGTTTTTAATAAGCAAATATGTGGTCATCACTATTACCATATTATTATGTCATAAACGTGTTGTTAATTTGTAAACTAATAAAGGAACCATTAAATAATGGAAACATTTTAATCTGTACATATAATAAAATTGGATTGTCTGTTTGTAATTTTTAAAGAAAAAATAGAGATTTCGGGAAGATGATATGTTAGCGTTGCTAATAACGAAAATCGCATTTCTTTCTGTCTGTCTGTCTGCGGGCATATTATAGGTTATTTTTTTTGTTTTAATATTGCGTTTACGAAGTCGCGGGCAATAGCTAGTATCAACTATATTGCCTACTATTGCACTAACAATGAATTTTATAACGGTACAGATGTGAACAAAATGTTCAAAGAAATCCATATTAGGTCAGTGGAATACCGTTCATAACTATTTGTGCTTTCAATTCGAGTACAATCACCGACATAAACCTTTACTTTGAATAAAAAAATTATAACACTTATTTTAGTCCCACAAAATCTGACATTATGTGAGAACAAAAAAACACAAAACAGCTTTATGACAAGAATCTGGTAACATTTTTAATGAACCGTTGTAATCCACTAAATCGAGTTTGTCTATATAATGGAGACATCACTAATTTTGACTGTAAGTGTACGTTCAAATAGTAGCAATACTAATCTGTTCAGTTCCACTATCGTGTGAAACTAGCATTAGATGTTGATTGACATTGTAATGCACGTGACAGACAATAGAATCACATGATCAGGAAAGGACATTAATTTTGTATTGAAATATTCATGAAGCGAGACGAGACATTTTAAACGGCCTGTTACATTTAAACAAATGTTAGATCCAGTTTAAATTTCGAATGGAATTTCATTTGTTGTTGATTTTATTCGAATTTTAAACATTTGAGTATTTTGAATGTTTTTTTTTATTATTTTAAAAAGGCCATAAACAAATGTTAAATTAAAAATTATGTTTTTTATTTGTATTGCAATTTTACCGTTTAATATAAAGATATAAAAGTTTTTGAGTCGTAAGTAAAAATACGTTTCAAATTTATTTTCCAAAATACTCATTTCCGTCCAATTATGTTTTTAAACTCAATAATTATTGTGTATAAAATAATTGCTTGTTGTATATGATAAGTATACTTTATTTCAAGTCAATTGTTTCAAATAACAATTTCCTGCCTACAGTCTTTTCCTTCCTCAATAATTATTACTTGAACATTTCACATTTATTTACCTTGATCTAATTAGAAACAGCCAATAGAATATTACTTGAAATACGTGCTTCTTAAAACGTAAATACAGAGAAATAATAAATTAGTTTGACAATTCATTTCAAATTTAGTAGGGTTGTGTAAAATCAGTCATGAATCTTATCGATTTTCGATTTCCATTCTTATAGAAGTTGGAATCGATAGATTTATAGTTATAACTTATGAATTTAAAAAAAAACACTGTTTTCTCAAATTAACAATGACCATAACAAATAATGAGAGTAAATACTCGTAAATTGGATTTCGCTACTATTTCTGTCATCGCTAAATTCTCTACACTGTAATTAATAATTGTCCTCTAAGTGAGTGAGTAATAAAATAATAATTTTAGTTAAGTTCGATAATTATTTAAACCGAATATCGATAGTTCAAAATTGTTCGCTGCATGTTTGTTTCGTCACTACGATACTTGCCTATTAAGTATGGCATTTGCCTTCATACAAATTGAATGCGATACTTCATATGCGTCATTTATGTCTAATATATATTATTAAGACACACTATAGTTGCACAACTAAAAAAGTATAAGCCACCATATTAGCTCATAGGAAGCGCGACTAAACAGTCATGCGATAGTTTTGTCAAAAGTGTACGTTGCTCTAACCACTGCGCCATAAGGTACGTAAGGCACGTATAAACGAGGAAAACTATCGTTTACCGCTTTCACTTTCGCCTAACAATTTATTAAATCATTGCATATATTTATCCCTTAGATACAATTGATATACAAAATTGAACTTTATCCAATTTACTTTAGAGTTTCTTTCACATTGCCGGTAAATATTCTATTATAAATCTTCAGTTTGCTAACTGATACTGGCTTCTCTAATTGAAGTTAACATCATAAACATTATATAAAACATACCATAAACGTTATAATTGTCATGTGCTTTTTTCCCGTTTTACCCTTTTGTTACTATAGTACTCAGAGTTACTCAAATAGTTGAATACGTATACTAAATCAGCACTAAACCTCTCAATTAACCGACTATGAGTACAGATGAGAAAATACGATGCCTTATCACAATCTTATTAATATTATAAATGCGAAAGTTTGAATGTATGGATGTTTGTTGCCTAGAACAGTTTGACGGATCTCGATGAAATTCGGAACATCGATAGACTATTGATTCGTTTTTTTTAATCAGCGGACGGAGTTACGGGCGACCACTAGTATTGAAATTAAAGAAACATTACTCACCTCCGGTATCCAGAAATCCTTCAATTATTTTTCAAGATCACATAACTATACAGAAAAAATAACCTCAAAATATACATTACAAAGAAAAACACTTAAAACAATCACAAAATAACCTCGTTCAGTATAATTGAATAGCCTTTTTGGTGGTTTTCGATAATCCGCAACGTGCGTGTGCATTTCGCAACCGCGTGTTATCGACTGATTAATTTTGCCCCCCTTTTTGTAAACTGGCTCAAGACTATGTTGTCTTTGCCTTTTTATTTATATCGGAAATTATAAAAAAAACATAAACTTGAGTACCTTCTTCTTTTGGGAATCCGGTCAAAAATGAATTCAATGTTTATTACTTTTTTTTCTTATTGCTTATATTTTTCTGTCGAAATCGATGTTAATAATTTTATCGATAATTGCAGAAAAATCGAGTAAGAATCGATTGAGAAAATGGATTATTTATGAACTAAAGTCATAGGAATAAAAAAAACTTTGTATATTATTTTTTTTAAATACTATTTATTGACTCCGTCTCCGTGGAATTAAAATAATACTTAGTAGTCTATGTGTAAGTTAGTGCTCGCGACTTCGCCCGTGCGAAATTAGAAAATAATAAAAAAGCCTATGTACTCAGTGATAACGTAGCTTTTTAATGGTGCAAGAATTTTTGTAATCGGTCCAGTAGTTTTCGAGTTATTTCAATACATACAAAAAATACAAAATTCCTTTACATAATAGTATATACTTAGCACAAAGCTAAACTATTGATATTTGAGATAAAAACTAACAATAACACAAAGACCAAATGGCAGTGGAACTAATCATGACAGATGATTCCGCTCTGCGAATTTACACAAACCGTGAAGGTCTTCACTTGTTTTCACCGTCGAATACTTGTATAACAACAAATTGTCGTCCCTTTCACTCTTATAAATAAAACAGAGACAATCTTTTAGTTATCAGAAACTCATGGTCTGTTTTGTATGGACAAATTGCTAAATCACGAATATTTCCCGTCATTGTTGCTTTGTCCTCGGATCTTTACAACCTATTTACTATTATTGCTATATTTAGCTGCACATATCAGCGAAGAATTTTCAAAGATATGTGTGAAGTCAACCAACCCGCACTTGGCCAGCGTGGTTGACTATGGCCTAGTCACCCTAACTTTAGGGTAGGCTCCGAGCCCCTCGGTGGGGACGTATAGTGAGCTGGTGATGATGATGATGATGCTATATTTAGCTACTGTCTTTCTTATTCTGTTTCTAGGACAATTGCTATTCGCTATGTAAGGATAGCAGATATGAAGATCTCCAAAAAATTATTAAAAACACCATCGAACCATTGGCTGACCCTAATATATTCCAAAAAGAAATGAATAATAAAAATAAAAATAAAAACGGAATAGTATAATTTTTATTAATAGAATTAATTAATGCTAACTTCGCAATCGCTTAGTAACTTAGTCAAGTACCGAGTAATCAAGTAGCCAAAATACTATCGTCTAATATTTCTTGTTCAAACATATCTTAGTTAGTTACCAAAATATTTGCTACTCAACTAAATTTCTAGCGTAGTATGGACGGCCTAAGTCCTTCATCCAAAGTCGACTGAGTTAACTTAAACTAAATATAAAATAAAATGTCGCAAACAACTTGCAAATGATTTTTAGAACCGACAATTCTATCAAAACATTCTCAATATTCAGTACTTTATGTTCGCCTAGTACGTTTGCTCCAGTTTACGTTAAGATAGGTTTACACAAACTGCATTTCACAAGCATGAGTTTACTGGGAAGATGTCGATTTTAATAGCCTAATTTTAGTCCCTTTTCCTTTTCTTAAGAGGAAAGGATGGGAAGGAAAAGTGGATTTGACGGTGGAGGAGAGGCATAGAAAGAGGAATAGTCCTCTTTATGTGCGTCTCGTCCTTCGTCAATCTAGGGTAGGCAATGCATCTGCAATTGCGGATGTCTATGGGCAGCGGTCGCTTTCCGTTTCGGTAGATTCTGGTGGCCGCTTGCTCGTTTGCCATGATTCGATAATGATATTGCCATCTCTTTCATTCTCTTTGATGAAAACAGAGACAACAAGTCTTATATGCCTTACTGACAAAATGTGGTTTGGTAACAAACATGTGATATGTCTGCGCAAATTGTTCATCAAAACGTGAGTTTATAACCGTTTTTTAAATCTGTGTCCTGTAGTATCACACACCGTGTAAACTCACCTTCATAAGACCAACCTACCTTCATATGTTAACATTCAGTACACCTGCTGAGTCGATATTTAATGGCCCTAGATTAAGGCCGAATGACACATACGTGGAAATACATAGAGGTTTCAAGGGATAAAAATATTATAACTAATTCACAACCCTATCTTCGTGTGATTTTTATGGCACTTCATTTCACCCTATTCTTGTTCTCTGTTCTTCTTTTGTATGTAATTATCGTAAACAATAACTTGATATTTTTTTGCGAGTAATCGCTTTTTATTAATTTATGTCTGAATTAAAACTACAAAATTAAAACTTAATCGGATTCCGAGTAATGATTTCGTCATGATCAAGGTTGTCAAAAAAATAATTTCATTTTAAGAAGCAATAAACAAATGAAGATTACTATTAATAAATTCATAGACGATAAAAAACAAAAGTAACCGACTTCAAAAGAAAGCCAGTAATCATCTGTTTTATAATCTACGTTTTAAAAACAATGTTATTAAATTCTTTTAACATATCGAGACCAAAGGAAATCGTTCGTTTTGTAATAAACTGTAACGCTTGAAACGAAAATATTATTCTCTTATTTCAACGCAATCATCCGAAATGCAAATAATGTTAGCGCCTGTGCATATTAAGCGAGCAATTACCCAAAACAATAGCAATTGTAAAAAATGTAACTAAAAAAATACTTTTTTTTTAATTCTCGCGTTTTAATAGCAAAGATTCAACGTCTGTTTAGAGGTTTATAACAGATGGCAAACATTGACTAACTATATTTATCCGGACTTAATATTTAAATTAGAAAATGATCTAAAAAAATATTTTTACGAGTATTTGAAGGAATCCACCGATTCCATTACAAACACTTCCAAACGACAATTCTTAGATGTAGATATAATCATAAATGGTGTTCGCGGTCTCATATGGCCATGTTTAGCGCAGAATTATACATTAATGAAGCGAGTAAGAAGTTTCTAGTTTGGTATTAAACCTTTTTAGTAATGATTAATTTGACAGCTCATATTTTATTCATCATACTTCTTTAGTCAAGAAAGAAGTGTAATTTTTGTAAATAAAAAAAAAAAAACAATCAGTAAGTTTAACAAGAAACTTTATGAATTTCTTAACTATATCTATATATATATACTAATATAATAAAACGTAAACACACACTACTTTGTGGGGTAGGATGTCAGCAATCACAGCAAATTTTCGAATAATTCTTTTCGGTAATTTTGACATTTACAATTGAGAACTTGACAAATGTAAACAATAAAATAAAGTATTTATAATTTGAAAATGAGCGGCACAGAAATCGGACAAGACGTTTAGGTAATAAAACGTAATGGAATACACGCATTCACAAGTAAAAAAAATTAATTTCGGACTTACTGCGAGTTTCTCATCTTACTAGTGATGGAACTCACGAAGAAAAAACCGGTTTAAACTATTATATCGTGTAAAGCTACAGCGGACGCATACCTTTGAATAAAATAACGCAAAACTGTTGTGCGATTGTCGATTGTTTTGCAGCCCATTCAACTGTTTTGTTACGCAACTAAAAATCGAGTGCCCCTCCATATAAGCTCATAGGAATCAAAGCGGGACTAAACAGTTGTGCGATAGTTTAGTCAAAGGTATACATGTTCTTATGGCGCTATTCATATGATCACGCACTTACAACTTACCATGAAGCCTGGTTCACTTGCCTAGTATAGTTGTTCATTGCGCCGGCCAGTCATAATTATATGTACTCACTGTTTCCAGTCGAATGTCAGTCCAGTTATTAAGCGCTACTGACCACCTGTATTAGCCAGGTGTGTACTGCACATGAATTTTAGATGTGTCACTTCTATCTCTTATTTTCACACACATCACGTAATATAGATGCGCTGTTATCCTGTCATGGGTAAAAACATTATCGATTTTTTATCATCGAAATGTAATAAGACTTTCTACGCGGGGATTCCCCTAATAATCCAACCGAAAGACAAAGACATCATCATCTCCTATACCTTATCCTACTCCCGTAGTCGACGCACGATTATTATCCTCCATCTATCGTCCGTCATCTCAGTCTTCACTTCCTTCTTCACGTCATCTTTTACGCAATCCATCTCTTTGTATTTCTACCTCTACTGGTGTACCACAATCATAAGGAACGTCTTTTTTACATGCGATTCATCCCTTCTCATAACATGTCCATAATATGTAAGATTTGTCGGATAACGCACTGATTAGAATAAGATTTAATTTCAATTAATCTTATCACCACTGCAACACAATTAGGTATAAGGGAAAAAAACACAACAAAGTAATTAAAAAGAGGATAATAAACACGTAATTACAGGACAAACAAAGTATATAAAATGTGTATTGCAGTGCTGATCGGATCGGGACCTCGCTCAGCTATAAATTCTGGATGCTTCTGATCGAAGATCGAATCGTGTGTATCTTTAGACATAAACACTTAAAATCAGGTGGTCAAGGTTAAAAATTGATTGATACCATGTCACCTTCGTCGATGGACATATTCAATGTGACATAGATATTAGGGACATAATTGATGGGTACTTAAAAATCGCTTTTTTATCATTTTTAATCCGATTATTTTTGTCTTATTAATCCAAAATGATCTATTGCTAGTTTATGTGGAAATGCATAAAAATAATAACAAACTAACACACGTGAAAAACATCACCCTCTTTGTCAGTCGGGTCAAATCAAATTGCGAGATTCAAACGTAAACAAAATAGTAACGATATCTCAAAGTTAAATTCTTCGCTTTTCTTTTAAAAATAATATAGAGATATTACATTGATCCCTAGTCATAGAATTATTAAGTAGACAATAATAACTACTAAGGTAAATTACCAATAATTTTATTGTATAGAGATAGATCTTAGGTAGAGTAAGGCCGAAGATGACTGTATGAATTTTATGAAAGAGGATACGCTTAAGATGAGGGTAAATTTAGATATAACGGCTGATAGTGATGCATGGAGCACTTATTGTGCCGACCTTGGTGCGAAAAAAATCCCAGCAACATTAGGCCCATTTCTAGTTCTCTTCTCTATTAGCTTTTAACTGTTTTCAGATGTCGATAGCCAGCGGTTACTACCTTCTTTTAGCATACTTTATTCTCACATTCTACTAATATAAGAGCTAAATACAGTTGACTGACTGAAAACATTAATATCATGTACCAGTAAACATTTCTACACGTAGAATGAATTGCAGCGAATCAAAATCATGTCAAAGATTTGTTACCAATATAGTCAATCGTGATATAGATTTAAAGATATTAGATATGACATGATTTATCAAGCGATGTAAGCTTTGATTTATTATCTAACTACCTTTCACCCACGACGCGGCCGCGTGGGACAAAACAAAAGCTAGCATCCCATGTGTTCTTCCAGACTATCCTATACTTCTATGCCTTTCGTTGAAATACATTCAACAATTTAGGCTACAAACTACAAATCTGATTAAACTTTAGCATTTATATTATTTGTAAGATTTTTTTTAGTTAAAAGTGTCTTGACTCTTTGAAGCCGCTGATTGATATAATGGACTTCATCACATCGCCAGCTCTGTACGTCTTCACTGAAGGGCTCGGAGCCTACTCTAAGATAGGATAAATAGACCCATAGTCAATTACGATGCACTGCATGTTTTTTATAACCTAAGGTGGCAAATAAGCAAGCGGCCACCTGAATCCGCCAAACTGGCGAAATGACCGTTACCCATAGACATCTGCAATAGCGAATGCGTTGCAGACCCTTAATCAACGGATTAGGAAACGCTCATAAAGAGGATATTTCCCCTTCCTATGCGTATCCTGCACCGTCAAATCCACGCTCCCTTCCCATCTTCTTCTTATAAGAAAATGGGTGGGAAGGAAAAGGGACTAAAGTTGGGCCTCCGGCACCACACTTATCAGACTGGACGCGGAATAGCGTCCACCTCACGCCTGTCTTCTCCGACCAAAAGGTCGTGGTACACCGGGCTAGCCGACCCATTCGTGCGAAGATGTTTAAACTCTACCACTGTTAAGGCTGACTTCACATACTTATCAAAACAATATCTTTGCATTTCCTCACCGATATGTGCAGTTTGTATCACGATTGACGTCAGCGTGATTATATTTTTCACCACAAATATTTGTCTCCTTAATTTCGGTATAAATTATGTCCTTAACACGATTTCCTAAAAAGCGGTAAAAGATTTTAAATCCACGTACAATCAGGGTATCTGGCGGTATGCAACATTTTAAGGTGAACATCATTGAATGTTTTTTTCACATAGAAATTGCAACCTAGACGCATCTTTGAATTATAATATTTTTTATGACTAAATATTATTTAATTATATTTAGCTAACGTAAGCCTTTTAAATATCAGCAATGAAAGTATAGTCGTTTATCTACTAATAAAAAATCGATGGAATCTAAAAAAAAACAATAATTCGCTAAAATCTTGATGGATTGAACATTACCCTGATGAATGTACAAAGATAATATATTTACGTTCATTGATATTATATTTGGACAAACATCTTTTTTATCTGAAGAAATAGCGTCAGTGTTTTGTCAGAATCACGTCATTGGCCGAAAGATATAAAAGATAATTTCTGATGTTCGATCTTTATCTTTTCTTTTATGTTATCAATTTCCTTTTCTATATTTACTAGCTTTCTCCTGAGAAATTATGAAAATCCAAAGTAAGCCTATGTGTTCTTCCAGACTATCGACAATCGAGATCCGTTTGACAGTTTAGGCAGCAAACTCTTACAAACATTCATCCATACAACGTTTCACGTTTATAATATTAGTAAGATAACCCCGATAATAACAGTATAGATCTCAGAAACATCAGCTACCTTCCAATGAAAGTGCCATCAAAATTGACTCATCCGTTTAGGAGATTACCAGGAACACACGCGGTCACAGATATGACCAGATATCAGCAACTCAAATGTAAAATACTAGCTGTTCCCATGCGACTTCATCCGCAATGATAAAAATTTCATTTTATTGTTCACATTTGTCAAATTATCAATTGCAAATGTCCAAATGACATGACATGATGTTAAACCATGTTAACCTTGCTTCCTTGATGTTGGCAACAACTTATGGTCGCTTTCCCACATTAGGGTTTTTATCCAAAATATTTACCCCTAAGTTTAACGGCGTGAAAATATGTAGCCTAAAGCGTGACGTAAGTGTAGGGCTTTTCATTAAAAAAAAGAATTGTTTAAGAAGATGCTGTGATTGCTGACATCTTAGGCAACAAAGAATTGTATGTTTACGCTTTATTATAATAATATAGATTACAAACAGACACACCAGTTTTAAAGATTCTGATTGTACTTTTGAATAGAGACTAGGAGATTTTTAGGATATTGTTTAATAATAAATAAAACAACGTAATTCTTAAAGCTAAGCATGTATTACATAAATATTATCAAAATATGATATCTTTACAAATAAGTAACATTGTATGTACAAACACTTAACGTTACGGTCAATTTATTATATATACATATCCTTTTTCGTTAAATGCAACAGATTAAAAAAAATAATAAACAGCCTTACGTCCTCAATGAAGACTGTAAATTATTCTTTCCAAAAAACTAAAGTCTCGCCTCAAATAAGGCGCCATATATTTATAGTCTGTGCGATATTACGTCGAAAATCAATGAATGTCCAGTAGTATACAAATTTAATTACTGGAATAAATCAATTTTAAGCATTACAGTCTTTTAATCCATTGTTTTATTTTTTTAATCATAAATGCGTTGTCTCACTTTATTCACACTGGAATATTTTTTCTATTAAAAATGTATTTCGTTGCTTTGACAAGATGATTATTAACGTAAATACCACGATAATATTAATAAAAAGTTAAGTGGTATTTACTCTTTGCGTACTCTTTAATCTTTGGCTAGTAAGTGACATCTGTCAAAGTCAAAAGCGATCACATCATGAGCTGACAGCAACTGCAGCGGTGTTGCTCCTTTCATTAGTGACTGTTAGTGTTGTTTGTGTGTTGGATGGATTTTCATTGTCCCTATTTGTTGCAGCTTCGGTGTCAACATTGGCACTAGCGTTCTGTGCCATAGCGGTTGCTATGGGCTGTGCGATTGGCTGCATTGGAGGTTGGTAGTTGGGGTAGTGTATACCAACCACTTCTTCATAACTGGGTGGTGCCATGGCCTCTGAAAATGGAGATATAAACAATTATACATTTTTACTATAACACTTTTATCTTTGACTTTACCCATCTTAGTTCTAGTATAAATAGAACAGATGTACAATCGGAGAAACTGGCGGTAATCCACCATATAAGCTATAATAGTTTGAACATTTTCAAACGAGACGCGGAGTAAAAGTCGGTTGGTAATACATGGTTAGTTTCTTTTTTTTGACCGACTTCCCAATAGAAGGAGGTACTCAATTCGTCTGTATGTTTTTTTATGTGTGTTATTATTATCCCTTCGTTTGCACCATTCACTACTATCTAATTTGTAGGAAGAGGCGTAGTTTTTCTCATTACACTGATCAAGGCAATTTTTCATAAAGTGGAACACCGCGGGATTCCGCGATTGTACAATGCACTTATTATGTTTGGCATAACTGCGTCAATTTTTTGACGTTGTTATTGTAAAAAGTCTTTTATGTTTTTGACATTAAAGCCGATGGCAAAACATAAATAATACATTAAGATTTAAAATGTAATATAATTACAATGTATCAAATCAGTTCCTATCAAAAAACTTATCGCTTCCGCTATTAAATAGATTAACTTTGCTTTTTAAAAGGAACTTTAACAGATGAATAATAATTCTTTGATTCTTAAAAACAGATTAGAACCTTATCTATATATTTTAAAATTAATTGTAACGGGTTTTCCGAAAGATCGATATTGTTATGCCAATTATAGTTGCCAGGAATCTTTTTTTTAATCTATACTAATATTACAAAGAGAAAAACTTTGTAATGAAATAACTCAAAAACTACTGAGCCGATTTCAAAAATTCTTTCACCGTCATAAAGCTACATTGTCAGTCAGTAACATAGGCTTATTATTTTTAATTTCACGCAGACGGAGTCGCGGGCGAAAGCTATAATAAATCGAATGGAAATTTAACATTATCGCAGAAACATTTTCT
>NW_013525369.1:977401-980355 GCF_000836215.1 Papilio polytes | reverse complement strand
GGAGCAACTTGATTCAGCCCAATGTGCGGCATTTTGGTTTAGAATTCCATAGACGAGTGATTTTTAAGTTGACATTAAGAACGCGCACACCTTTGAATAAACTGTTACAGAACTGTTTAGTTGTGCTTTGATTCCTATCAGCTTATATAGTGTGGACACTACTTTTTTAGTTATGCAACTAAACAGTTGAATTGGCTGCGAAACAATCGACAATCGCACAACAGTTGTGCGTTAGTTTCGCCAAAGGTGCGCTTTTAATTTTTGTTCCATTTTCAAATTCATAAAACATACCATATTTCGGAGGTGGAGGTAAATTGGCGGGGCTCACGTAGACTGTGGGGTCTGGCTGTGGTAGCGAGGTCCGTGACCGTGATCCCAGGTATTGCCGCCTCTGTTGAGGATTGCGTGTTTTCTGACCTGAAAATAAATAACAAAGAATCGTTTATTTGCTGTCACCAATAGTAAGACTAAATGTGTAACGTGTTAACAAAAATATACGTCAAATTTGACCACCGATAACCATATAGACATACAAGGATCGTATCATCATCTGCCCACTGGTATATAGCAGTTGGCAATAATGTGAACTATTAATCTTCAAAGCATCATATTTACAAAACATAAAACTTTAAAACACTCTCATAACTAATTAAAGTTTATCTTAAAGTCTTGTCATACTAATTACTAATTAAAAGTATAAAAAAAATCATAATTATAATCTACATTAAATCCTGATGACCTGGATTTGGAATTAATTTCCGAAACTAGTCTGTTATCACGTTAATCAATTTATCTGGGTTTGGGTTTTCATGTCAATAAGAAAACAAAACACAAATAACCTATATCGAACCATAACTTCTCGATCACCTTACTGACTCAAATTGATAATTCAACGTTACGATTTACACTCGAGAGGCACATAAGGCGTGTACGGATTTATCAAATCTAATATTGAACAGCGTTATTTAACAATATTGAAGACGGGTGTGAAGTGCAATTCCACGTTTCGTCCGATATGTGTGCTTGCGAAGGCCTACATTTAGTACAAGTAAATTTTGTAGAGTTTTAACAGATTGGTAGAGAAAGACCGAAGAAAGTATGGATGGATTTTGTTAAAGAAGATATGCTTGAGAAAGGAGTGGATAAGATATGACGGCTGATAGAGTTGTATGGAAGAGCAGCACATATTGTGCCGACCCTTCGTAAGGGATAAGGGCAAGTGGATGATGAACAGATAGGTAGAGGAAATTTCCTCTCTTTCTCCTCTTTATACTAGAGGGAGACAACGCATCTAACGGATGTCTATGAGTAGCGCTTACTTCACTATTTTGACAAATAACCTCGCTCGTTTGCAATCCTATACAAAATCAAAGAATTTAAAATCTATGGGCTGTTAATAAGTTAGGCCTTTTAGAAAAGAAAAACAAAGTAAGCGAACTGTTTTCTGCGAGGATAGATTTTCCTCTCCAACTATGGTGCAAATAAATACACACTATTTTTTAGTTTGTTTATCAAAATACATGCAATTTATATTAATATTGAAAGAATAAGAAATCTGTAACCTTTTTTAAGAAAATTACAATGGAATAAACGCAAAAGACATGATTAAATTTAACGTAGAGAAGTGAAAATTGTGATTTTTTTATAATATAAGAATTTAAATCCACCGAAATGGAAAGCGACCGCTGCCCATAAACATCCGCAATTGCAAATGCATTGCCTACCCTTGACTGACGGAGGAGGAGAGATAAAGACATTTCCCCATCCTATGCGGATCCTCCACCGTCAAATCAACTTTTCCTTCCAATCCTTTCCTCTTAAGAAAAGGGTGGAAAGGGGCACTGCATTTATTCATTTACAATCAAATGAATAAACGCAAAAGACACGATTAAATTTAACGTCGAGAAATGAACATTGTGAATTTTAATCCAATTTCCAATAGGGATAAAAACTTACCTAATATTAACATTCTTAAAGTTGTAATACTAAATACTACGAGCAGCATTGCGATGCAACCGTAAAACAAGTAAACAACAACATCACTTAGAGATTCACTTATTACGTCATCGATTAAGTCTTCCTCGCTACTAGATAACGCACTTTCATCAATAACTTCAGATCTCATTTTATAATTAAACCTTTATTTAATAATTAAACCAAACCAACTAAAATGTAAACCAAAAATAAATTTAAACTAAATTATTTGACGTGTCAACTTCAGAATAGTTCTTAAATTCATCGCAAAATGTTTACAAATGTTTAAAAATTAGAGATACAAGGAAAATATTAACTTCGATATGAACATGATAAACCGAAGAAGGGACGATACAATATGATAATCACATGAGTTAGTAATAATTTATATTGATCAGATAAAAAAGTAGGCACAGATAATAAATGTAATGCTCGAATTATCCTCATTTCGCAGTGACGTATGCAAGCTATCATTGAGGACTCTTAGATTAATATAATCAGCAGAATAATAAAATGTTTCCATAAATAGGACATAAATGTTTACAAACGGAATAAACAAGAACATCGCGGTTTTTTTGCCTTTGCCTCACGATCACACTGTTATGCGATTGTCGATTGTTTCGCAGCCAATTCAACTGTTTAGTTGCACAACTAAAAATCGAGTAATGTACGAACATTGATATAACCTCAAAGAAACTACTCAACAGTTGTGCGATAGTTTAGTCAAAGGTGTGTGCGCTTTTGTTACTTGTAATATGTTTTTTTAAATATATAACAAACGAGCAAACAGTGATTCACAGGTAAGGATTACAACCACTATCTGTGCGTTCTCATCTCCGTACTACTTCTTCCCATCATTTCCATATACGGTCAGCACACATTGATTAGAAGAAACGCGGAATTGCTTCGACTTTAATAGAGCAATACATCGACCACGATAGAAGACACTGCTGTATTCTATCGTGGTCGAGGTATTGCCA
>NW_013525369.1:954400-977343 GCF_000836215.1 Papilio polytes | reverse complement strand
ATGGAGGGGACCATTCTTTTTATCATCTTCCAAAATAGATAATGCAATTTGTACAGATATTTCCGATTATTCGCAACCGTCACCCCGCTCAGTCCCCACGTGGGAACAGATGAGAATAAAAAGAATCTCCCGTCCCACCTTTGCGACGAGGGGACGGTTGGACTTACTTTATTTTAAAACGGTTCTATCTGTCACCTTATTTGTGATAGTAGGACTAAAAGGTGGAGTGGATGAAAATTTTTATTCTCACGTGGAGACAGATCGGGGTGACGGTTGGGAATAATCCAATATTTCAAGTAGATTATCGTAGACAAGTTGAAAACGAATTAGTAATAAAATCAGGAATGACTAGAACTTCATGTTTATTGTATTTATTCTACCAAACATTTTCATTTAGCCTTCGGGTACGTCTGTCCGGTTTAAACAAAAGCAAGTAGCCTATGTGTGCTTCCAGACTATGGTCTACAGTTAAATTTAGGCAAACTCTAACATTCATCTATCTAGACTTTCGCATTTATATTAGTAATGTCTAGTCTAGATCAAAACATATGACCGATTATTATGTCGCAACGATATCAATACGAACCAATCGCGTACAATTTTATCAGTAAGATAAAAAAATCATGTGACAATAAAAGCTAAATACTTAGTGAAATCATCCTGAGGCAGAAGAAAATCAGAATCCACAAAAGTAGCATTGCTACTAACACTATGGTATACCAAAACACCATTTCTGAATATCCTACATTATCATCGATTGATTTATCATTATCTGTCGAGTCCTGTTCTACAAAGTCATAGTTCGGATATCCGTATGGTGGAGCCATTATTGATTGTTTCAAATGAGCACAGCACAAAATCTGTTTGTTCCCCAAACTAGATAGTACTCGTACGTTCTCAATTTATAAGCACTAAGATTCGTTTGTTCAAACGAAACAAGTGCTAAAGTAAATTTAAACTGTTTTTTTTATAGAACACTTCACTTTATCACTGTTAAATTCATGTTGTAAGAACTTATCGAATGCATGATGTTTTCAAGACTAAATGATTAAAAAAAATATTTTTTTTAAATCTCTTGCGACATATCACAACTCTTTTATCTAGATATTGACAGTATCGTTGACAGAAATATGTGAATAGCTTACCACAACAATGTACAAGATATATAAATATACTAGTTGTTGACCGCGACTTCGTCTGCACAATATTTTAAATTACGAATAACAAAATACTATTTATCCTTCATGCATTCAATGGAATTACTTTTGTTTTTTTTAGTTAATAAAAATCTTTATCAAACTACTTATAATTATCTTTTGTACTGGTGATCTAGATAGGATTTAAAAAAAAAATTACGGAAATCTAATCGATTTAAATCACTGAAAACACATCAAAAAACATTTTTTTCAGGTCATCAATTACTAATCAATTAAAGCCGAATATTTCTAGAATAGTCATTTCTGTCTTTACCTTTCACTACTATAAAAACATAATCAGGATTATTCCGAACTGTCACCCCGCTCTGTCCCCACCTGGAGACGGTTGGAACTTATTTTATTTCATAACGGTTCCATATATCACTGTTTATGATTAAAAAGAATATTTTTTAAAAAGAAGAACTAATGTCATTGTCATTATTGCTTTTCTATTTAAAATGGTTATCAAGTATTAAATTTTATAATTCCTGCATTTCATTTAAACAGTCACCTTATTGGCGATGGTGGGACACTATAATCACACGTGGGGACAGAACGGGGTGACGGTTGGGAATAATCAAATAATCATGCCCGTAAACAAAGTGGTAAGTAGTGATCACAGACCTCCATTTGACTCTTAACTTTCGTTGACAAAAATAATCACTTTTGCATTAGTATTTCGAGAGTCGAATTTCATTGTTTTATTTTTTATTAATTATGTTTCGTAGATAAATAAAGTAATTTACCATAGGAAGAAACTTTTATGCACATTATAATGAAAGACATCGCCAAAACTGTTGATAATATAGAGATGTATGCAATCGTAGCGACTGTCAATTCTCCACGCGCGGAATGGGTTACGTCATTCTCGGCGGCCATCTTGTTTTCTGTTACCAGTTATATTTAGCACCAGAAATATTCTTCCCCAAAATATGGTTAATTATTTATGTTCACACAACACTTTATTATTTGTTAAATGTTATAACAAAAATAAGTATGTTTAAAACACAATTTTTTGAATAACCTCAAAAGAATTGTCAACTTATAAACGTCACTACACTGTTAATTGCAGAACAGGTGGAGTTTTAATTTTGTATCAGATTATTGGTTTTACATATTTTTACAAGTCACTTCAAAGCCAGCTATTTAGAAAATGGCATAAGTTCACAAGATGCTGGTCAACAAACATTTGAAATGCAGTTAAAAATGTATTTGTTTATTCTAATATAACTCTTATTGTGTACGTTTTAAGTGTGATTTGGTGACTTTTATTTTGTAACAAAGTTGGTTGGTATTTTAATACTAGATAATCTGTCAACGTGAGATTTAAAATGATTTATTAGACTAAGAACAGTTGTGTTTCAATTTAGAATTCCTATTTTGGTTTGAAATAAAATGGTAAAATTTTCGTTAGTACGTTTGTAAGTATATATCACTAGCTTTCGCCTGCGAATCCGTCCGCTGAATTAAAAAAAAAAACAAAAGTGAATAGCCTATGTGTTCCAGACTATCATCTACATTTATACCAAATTTCATCGAAATCCGTTCAGCTGTTTAGGCTACAAAGTCTAACAAACATCCATCCATCTAAACTTTCGCATTTATAATATTAGTGTGATTGTAAGAATTGGTGTCGATAGCCCACAATTTGAGATTGTTTTAAGGAAATGCAGCTATGGTTAATGTTTTTAAATTTATTGGATAAATATACTTTTTTAATTCAGGGCAGCTAAAGGTATTGACCAGACAAGTGTGAGATCACTGATCACTTCCTTGATGTTGCCAGCAACTTATGGTCTCTTTCACACATTAGGGTTTTTATCTTAAATATTTACCCCCCTAAGTTTAATGGCGTGAAAATGTATAACCTAAAGCGTGACGTCAGTGTAGGGCTTTTTATTACAAAAAGAATTATTCAAAAATATGCTGTAATTGCTGACATCTTAGGCAACAAAGGAGTGTGTGTTTACGCTTTATTATAATGGTATAGAAGTATAGATTTTATTTTTTGCACTCACTTTTATCCAATTAGTTATTAATAGGCAGAGGCGGAGACTATCTCGTTACAATCGATAATTTTTTAAGTCGAATATAGGATTTTCGCGACTGTACACGCAAAGTCACGGGTAAAAGTAAGCGAGATTAAAATATTTATTCTAAAGGTAACACGTCAATGTATCAATCATCAGGTTCTTAATGTTTATTCACGTCAGATAACTTGATCGATACTGTAACAAGATTGTAAGAGACTAGCTGTTACTCGCGACTTCGCCCGCGTGTTATTAAAAAATGATAGCATATGTTTCTGATAACGTAGCTTTTTGGTGAAAGAATTTTTGATATCGGCCCAGTGGTTCCTGAGTTATTTCAATACATACAAAAATACAAATCTTTACTCTTTATATTTGAATAGATTAGTGTATCGTAATAGGAAATACTTTCTGTTTATTTTGTATACCTACATATTTTTCAAAGGTTATTTTGGACGTTTCAGAAGCGACGGGAATGAAAATCATTCAACAAAGTATGTACAAAAATATCCAATGAATAGATGTTGCGACTTCGTCTAAGTGGAACTATAAGATAGTAAAAATCATAGCCTATGTTATTTTAATAGTGAAATAATTTTTAAAATCGACCCAGTAGTTTTTGAGTTATTCCAATACATACAAAATTACAAATCTTTCCTCTTTATTAATATTAGTAGAGGTATATAATTTCAATTGAAATACTAAAATTATGTAAACATATTTAAATCTAGTATTCCATAATTATAAGACAAACACTTACATATATTTTCTTGTAATTATAAGATTTTAACTCACAAATAACATCAAATAGTTATCGCTATTCGATAATAGATGGCGCTGTCAAACATTTATGTTCTGTAGGTAACAATACTGCCTGCGCCATTGTTTAAATCATCATCCTTATTATTAACTAATAACTAGCATAAAACTTAGTACTCCTACGATGCTTAAAATCGGTGTATATGAACTAATAGTAAAATAGACTATTCAGAACTATAGACATCTTTAAAGTATGGACAATTCATAATTATAACTAGTAATTAACTAACCATTTGATTTATTCTCTTCAAATTAGTAATGTTTTTCTATGAAATAATGTTATAAAAGTTTCTTTGTTACATTCAAATGTGTTGCCTTTGATAAAACTAGATAACGCACATGATATTTTATAAATACTGGTACCGACCGATAGATGGCACTGTTATGAATATTCCAGACGAATCAACTAAAAATTGGGTAAAGATTTTTAAGTTTTAATTATATTGCTTGAAATACTTGCATGACAATTATTATTTTTAGACAGGATGTTTTTCTGTAATGAATTCGTTAAATCATTAGGTGGAAATAATTAAAAAAAATAAGGAGTACAAAAAGATTGCTTGCAAAGCGAAATAGTTAATTTGTTATCCTAATTACTTCGTAATTATAGTAATTTGCATAACAAACTAAACAATACATTTATGACCAAATAAATAAATATCAAACACAATGAAGTGTAACTAATTTTACGATAAAAAAATACATTTAAACGTCCGACATACATTTTAGCAATTCACGATTATTACATTTAATTTCAGAAAGGAATATTGATTTAAAAAATAATTATTGTAACATACATAATTAACAGATAATATTTGACAAAGCAAAAGTATAAGAAATACTCACTCAAACGGCTATACGCAATAAATACTATGACAAGTATAAAAATCGCGATCCAAACCATATAAGAAGGATACATTTTTCTAATTCAAACCACTTTATTGCACAACAATACGTAGACACGAAATAATTATTCAATTCTAACAAACAACTATACGAAACGATAAGTATCCACGAAAATAAATCTTATCAAGGGAAATAACTTTATAATTATCCGATAAAATATGATAAAAAGTATCAAATTAGTACACTACTTAGAAAATAAAAAATACTTTCGAGACGTTTTATAAAGGTTCACTTTTGCTTTCATAGATGGCGCTTTAATGAAATGTCATTATCAGTAAAGAAACTAACCTTGACAATAAAACATTAAGGAAGAGAAGATACTAGAAACAATGACAATAAAATGTGATTACACGCTTAAAATCTATTTAATATACTAAGAGCCATTTAATTATAAAATCGCTGGTACTATACATTATAACGATATTGTCAATAGTTTAAAAAAATTGAAAATTGGAAATAGATGCTAAAAGTAAATTCAATTATACACGTTCACGTCAGTTTATACAGGCCGGTATGTCTAAATATAGTATGATATATTATCTATGGTTTAAACAACTTGAAAGTTGTACTTACCAAAATATCTCATTAATAATCCATAAAGTATCCAAAATAATAATACATTTAGAGTCATGAATATCAAAACGGTGGTCAAGTTTGTATCCATTTTTCAATATATTCACAGAATAAACGCGTCCAATGTTATGAAGATTTATAGATAAATTAATTATTTATCGCAAAAAATATACAACGGATCGTATTAATGCTATCTAACTTTATCATTAGATTAATTGCTCACTTATAACTAAAGTGCAATGAGATACGAAACTGTGACACTTTAGAACTGTTCCATACAATACTAGGTATTTAAAAGAAAAGTATGAAAACCATCATTATCGTAAATGCTATTAATTAATGAGATATTTAAATAATAATAGTAATTAATCCTTTATTAATTTCTCCGAAGAATTAAATTTTTTTTTATTATCCTTTCCAACAACAGATGGCGCTGTACTAAATGTAAACATTTTGAATTTTCGAATTCAGAAACAGGCGTTGTATGCACTATTGACATTGAAAAACCTAGATGGACTTCTAGAATCAGATAAGTATTGCGATAATTACTAAATGTCAGTGACCAATATTGTTTACAAACAAAGTTCACGCGGAAAGTCCCTTAAGTAATGCAATTACAATAAAATAAGTTTGTCTATCGATTACCTGTGCTCGTATATTAAAAATTAACTCAAACTCAATTACATTATTTATAAAATATATTCGGGAAATCCCCAGAGAAGACAGTCTATTGCGTAAATAGTTCTTCCTGATTCAAGAATTGTGAATCATCATCATCAGCCTTTTTCTGCTCACTGTTGGACATAGGTCTTCCCCAATACCCTCACAGCCTTACAAATAAACGTGGTATAAAGTTAAAATTAGGAATAAACTGAGTATAAGCAAATATTAGTACAAATGTTACCCTTTATGAGGGAAAAGAAAGGAGGATAAGGAAGGCCAGAGAATACGGTCCTCCGCCTTCCCTACTCAAATCCATGAATACTATGTACAGTTCTTAAAGTTTTAAATACTAAATTTAATAAAGTAAGTATCATAGTGTCTAAACGGTAAGAAAACATGTAAATTTCACAAAATACTTACGTCTTTTAGCCCACGTTCCAAAACAAAACCACATCCAAAATAAATACAAGCACATACAAATAAATACACCAATCATAACCGGTGACACAACATCCATTTTGTATGAAAATGTACACTTTATTCTACATATAACCTAGTCGAAGTTTGAAATTGCGTATTATCTAATCTAATACTTTATCTCGCGGAAAACGCAAAACAGAATTCTAAATTATATCGTGCCATCGAGTAAAGTCGAAAGAAATTATTAATGAAAAATTTCGAATACATTTAAGGCGTGAAATTACAAAAAGAGCAATATAAACGACGACCGGTGACACGTTGAGTTAACGTTTGAATGCGAGGAATGGTGCGGTTTCCATTTGACCTACGTGTCGACTTTTGTGTCGGATTTTTATGACTACAGAATCTTAATAAATAATCGAAGTATTATAATCAAAATAATATTATAAATGCGAAAGTTTAGATGGATAGATGTTTGTTTGTTTTTTGATGAAATGTAGTACAGATGTAGAGGATAGTCTGAAATAACATAGACTACAACTCTCGTTTTATTTTAATTTCACGCTGACTAATTATTATAACTATGCGGAAATATTTACTTCATAATTCAAATTAAAATTCAATTACTGTTTAGAGTTACAAACTCAATTATTCCACGCAAATAGGGGAATTTATATTACTATGACCGAAAATAGTTAAATTCTGATAATAACCAACTATGCTAAATACTCTTCAACATAAATGATCATTACGGCGTAATTAAATATAAATTTAAAATGATCAGTAAATCGTTAAAAGTGAATTTAATTACTTATTAGTCGTATTCATTTACTATTTTTTCCATTACAACTACTTTTATGTCTTAAGCCTATTTCTGTTTTAAAGAACGAAATAAATGTTACTCGTGTATCTTTGCTGATGGCCTCATGACGTCACATGCTAAATGACAGACAAGCGCGGGTCAAAACATCAATATTCCATTTTACGCAACTACTCTTAGGTAAAAATTTAGTTTTTACAACGTAAGATTTAAGATAATGTTTTACAAATCAAAACCTTGCTTTCTTATACTTAACAAAATTAAAAACCTATTTCAAATGTGACATTAAAAAAACTTGAATCAATACATTAAATTGACAACGTATAATAATAACTGGTGGAACGGAACGCAAATTAGCTAATCTATATGTGGAATGTGTCACAAATTGGATACATAATATGCCGCAAACGGTGATAATTGTGAAAATAAATTCATTCTACATTTAATTTATGGAAATAAATATACAAATATACTAGTAAAATAATTACTTACGCATCCATACATACAAGGAGGCAATTAATATCAAACACATGAAAAATAACATCATAAACAGCGCGGGAACCACCGTTAACACAATCAAAGCTATGGCGTTAGCCATCTTGGTTTTTTAACTTATTTCGAAAATAAAATAGAATATTATATTTTCAATATAAATAAACGATTAAAAGTACATCTCACTGTAAGTCCACTTTGTTTTAATTTCATTATAAGCAAGATATAAAATATGATTACAAGTGATAGCAAATATTATCTATGCCTTTGTATTTATTCGATAAAATACTTCAATAGTTGTTAGAAGAGAAATAGCTTTGTTGCGATTAACTTGCAAAATCAGT
Source organism: Papilio polytes (assembly GCF_000836215.1). NCBI lineage: Eukaryota > Metazoa > Arthropoda > Insecta > Lepidoptera > Papilionidae > Papilio > Papilio polytes. Next base: position 969,080 of record NW_013525369.1, on the reverse strand, counting down.
TAATTCTAAATAATGATAAAGAAACTAGTTGTTAATATATATTTCCCTATCAAAAGTAAGAGGCATTTCAATATGGATTACTTCCTTACTTACAGAAGAAACAATACAATGCATAGATATATAACTTATTACCTGTTGCTCGCGCGTGAAATTTAAAAAAACACACACATACACATGTTATGTTACTCCCTGATAACTTAGCTTTTTAATGGTGCAAGAATTAGTGAAATCGGCCCAGTATTTTTTAATTTATCTCAAAACAAAAATCCAAATCTTTCCTTTTTATAAAATTAGAGAATTATAAATAGTCTATTTTATGTAGATAGAATTTTATAGATAATATCATTCTTTCTTCTGGAAGCCTTTTTTCGCCTAACGCGTTTTTAGTTAAAATAGTTCCTAAAATAGTTCTACGAGTAGCTGACAGATATTCAAACAATACAAACATTTCGAACCTTTGTCCTTTTATAATACTTTTTAATACTTGGGCCAGCATTAGCTATATAAATGCACTTCTGTATATGTATTAGGTCCATATTGCGAAGAATTAAATCTCTTAATAAATTATTTCTAATTTGTACCCTTATCGTTGAATAGATATAATATGTAACCATAGTAAGCCTACAGAGTGTGTCGATTAAATTTCTCGCGTGTCGGAAATTGGAATATGTGTCGGAAATTCTGGCTACATTGGAAAGCAACCAAGAGTAGATAACTTTTTTAATTTACTTGCGACACGATTGCATATTAATTTAAAGTAAGGAGAATATAATTGCTCTGAGAAATATATGGATTCATAAAATTAAATAACGAAGTCATACGATAATAGCGAAATCTATACTATTATAATAAAGCGTAAACACACACTTTTTTGTTGCCTAAGATCTCAGAAATTACAACATGTTTTTGAATAATTCTTATTTTAATAAAATGCCCTACGCTTACGTCACGCTTTAGGCTATATATCATCACGCCATTAAACTTGGGGGGTAAATATTTTGGATAAAAACACTAATCTGGGAAAGAGACCATAAGTTGCTGCCAACATCAAGGAAGCAAGATTGCCATAGTAAGGTAATTGGTATTTTGACATTTGCTATTGTGGACTTAACAAATGCAAACAATAAATTTATAAATTTATGTGGGTGAAGCCGCACGCGAACAGCTAGTTAGTAATAATGTACACAAACGTATATTTTATTTCTTTGTTTTGTACTTCTATTTCTCTTTTTATAACGTTCAAAAACATCCTTGTGTAAAATTATATTACAATGTCTACGTTTATAACGGTACAAACGACAAGGATACAATTATCCAATTGACATGTGCCCTGTACCCGACATTCATATTTAATAATGTGATCATTAGATACAATCAAACCAGAGGAACGTTTACAATAACCTTTGTTCTTTTCTTCTTTGCATTTATATTATATCGTTTGCATAGATCGTACTTGATATGTTATATAGATAAGAATCCTAACAGTAGTTTTCACTAGATTTCCTAAAAGAGCGTATAATATGAAGTAAAAACAGAAACGCCTGTATAATTATTATAGCAAAAATTCAATGATGATTTAATATTTTTTTTTAGTTAAGATACTGCGCCTGTGGATTTATTTTAGCAAATATTTTATCATGTATTATTTCAATATTGTTTTTGACAGTTTCAACAATATTACCCTTCTCTATTTGGACAAATTAAAAGATAAATTATTCAACTTTCAACCTAAAATGTAACGCGTACTTTTTTACCATTTTAAATTTTACTAAAGCAAATATATCTAAAAGTAAAACTGAGTATAAAATACTTTGCAAAACGCTGTGAACTCACCAAAGCAAATGAATCCGCAATGTCGAACACAAACACATAATATGAGGGAACCCAGAAAAATGCTTGGTAAAAGAAACAATATTGAAGTATTCATTTTTAACGAATAAATATTCCTAGCGAGTTTTTGTTTGTTTTAAACACCATTTAAATAAAACATTTGTATTCGATGTTACACAAACAGAAAAGAATATGCACGGCAAAGCTTTCTCTATACACTGCTATCGACCGAGGGGGCAAATTATTAAAAAACCACTTATGATAGTCCGGATATCTAATCTTTAATCAGATGTAGGCAAAGGGGGTGGGTGAAATAAGTGTATCAGTGACGCAAATGCCTACATAAACTAACCTCAAAGTTAAAAGTGACTAATTGTCTCGAATACAATGTTATTAATTAAGTTATTGCGTCGTTTACTAAAATATCTAAATTAGTAGTTACAGTTAACTCTTATAAATGTAGGCAAATATAATTTAAATTAAAATTTCAACTTCAAATGAAGTATTAGTTGATTGCCAAAAAGTGACATCTAGCGGTGACTTTCTGTACTATATTTTTTATTATTCCGCCAAAATTTAATAGTTCAATTTAACTCAATTTAACAGTATTTAGTTACAAAATAATTATGATATTATTTACTGTATTAAGTTTGGTTTTTGTTTGGTTGTTTGTATGCTTTATTTCTTCTAGCTAATAGATGGCGCTTATCTTCATACAATTAACTTTACGTTTTTCATTATTTTATTTGAATGAAATTTCAATCTACAAACCTCAACTCGCTTTAAACTTTTTTTATTATATGAAAAATTGTTTCGTAATCAAATAAATTACTACTTTTTAAATCAATAAAATTAAATCAGGCGTTAAAAAATAATATAACAAAGGCACTTATAACACTTCTTTAAAAATAAATAGATTTAAAATGAGTCACGGTCAATGTCGATTTATTTCAAAGGTGTTATCTCGCATACTTCAAAGGAGATTTTATTATCATAGATAAAATAATGTACAAAATCAGGAAATAAATGCATGGTCGGTTCTTATTTTATCGATGTTTGTGTGTATATCAATTTTTATTACAGCCTCCTTCATTCCTTCTAATCTTACTAATATTATAAATGCGAAAGTTTAGATGGATGGTTTTTTTTGCGTGACTGTATGTGAAGAGGAATTTACAGATTCACCGGGTTTGAGGTGGCCGAGCGCAGATGACGCTTAGCCTAAACCTCTTTTATGAGTAACTAAGTTCGATGGCTCCCTAAGAAGCCTCGGCACGAGCTGTTACTTCGTTATTATTGGGAGGCCATTGAGCTCTTAGATTGCTTCGATGGACGCTCCATAGAGTGACTAGGACAAGGGCCCCCGAGAGGGGACCTCGACTTGGGCTGTCACTTAATACGCGTTTAGCATTCCGATTCAAGGGCGCCCGAGAGGGCCGAACCTCGGCTTGATGGGTTGCTGCTATCTGATTACTATTATTATTAATACATCTAACATTACTACCACTTCGGAAAGCGTTAGCGCTTCGAGCAGAAGTGGCAAAAGAAATACCAGCAACGCTTCTATCATTGATAGGAGAGATGGATGGAAATTTTTTGAGTTTGTTCGCATAAGTGGGTAAAGTAATTCTTAAACTAACATGATACAATTTAACTCATAGTAATTGACAAAAATATTCAAATCTTCAATAACTTAAAAATACTTTCGTTCTATTAAGAGATAATTTCACATTTATTCTTTAAATTATAACACTAAAGAAATATAACATTTTAAGTAATGTACAAAATAGACTCGATATTATGTTATTTGTAAATCATATTGTGTTTTACTTACATTTCTTTATTAGTCCTGTAACAATTCCAGAGTAAACAGAACATCAAAATTATAAATATTACAATAGGCAATATAACAATACGTAACGCAATACGCCAACCCTCTGTAATCGGCATTATTCATAAAAAAAAAACTTTTAGTGCAAAACAAAAACAACTGAAAAGGTTCGTGCGTTATTTGTAATTATACAACGTTGCGTAGTGTTGTATCAAAATATCGATATAACAGTTAAATTTGTCGATAAAAATTCTTTATTTGAATAATTTTTGTTGAGGAATATTTTATAAAATATTAAAAAAGTACAATAAAATTTAAATAAAAACTCACAAACCCAGCGGTAACATTACATAATACTACCGAAAAGTAAAGAAGAGGAAGACATTGATTGCATGAGGACAAACTTATTACTTTTCAGTCACTTTTAAAATCCCCTTTTTCACTCATGTAACAATCTTTCCTTCGTTGCGTAAAGGTGAAGTGTAAAATTTATAAATATTTATAATTTATTTATAGTGTAATTGTCAAGTTACATGATTGTCTTTACATGTTGGTATAAAAACTATAAATTGTTTTAAAATACTTGACATATTTTACTCTACATTTCTATCTAGGAAATTTCATTCAAAGTATATTTATTTAGCTATCGTCCGCGACTCCATCCGCGTGGTATTAAAAATAAGTAGCTTATGTCTTGTTCCAGACTTTACTACATCTCTTCTAAAATCCATCAAGATCCCTTCAGCTGTTTACACGGTAAACTCTAACACCTATCCATCCAAACTTTCGAATTATAGTATTTGGTAAAACTCGACATTTTTATCGATAGATATTTTCGCATCCCTACAAACAAATGTCGTAAAGTGATCCCTAATCGAGACCGCTATCTAAATCGATTGTCCTCACGATCTAATGGACGTAACGTGCTAAAAGCATTACATATAGGATGTGATGTCATTCTACTGCCCTAGGAATAATATGTGACAATTTAACTAATGAGTAAAGCGAAATATTTTAATCAATTCCAAGAAGGAGAATAAAATATATATATACATTTCGTCTGAAAAAAAGAAGCTACGGTGGCTCAGGGGTTAAGCAATTGACTTGTAAACTACAAGTCCTTGGTTCGATTCCCGCCGTGTACCAATATTTTTCAAATTTCATATGTACCCGAAGTTCTTACGGTGAAGGAAAACATCGAGATGGGTACGTAGATTGAAAGATATGTGTGAAATCCAACCAGGGCCAGCGTTGACTATGACCTAGTCACTTTTAACTTGGGATAAGTACTCTCGATGAGAAGCTATTGAGCTATAATATCAATTACCAAAGATTCAATTATAAAAATAACAAGTTTGTGCAAGAAATGTAATCATAAGAAACGTGACATTTTCCAAATGTTCGTCATACTTTCTTATGCGATAAATGTAGTTGTATCGTCTATTGATATTACGAATAGTTGCGATAGAAAGTTCGGTAATCAATTGTATACACTAGCAGTTGCTCGCGAGTTCGTCCACGTAAAATTAAAAAATATAGCATATTCTCTTATAATGTAGCGTTTTAATGGTGAAAGAGTTTTTGAAATCAGTCCAGTTGTTATTGAGTTATGTAAATACATACATAAATACAAATATTTCCTCTTTATAATACTAATATAGACTTTTACAGATTGTTCCGGGTAACCTCCGAAACGGCTGGGCCGATTTCGACCGGAATTTCACTGTAGAGTAGCTGACATAGACGGGCTTATTATAGGCATATTTTCATTTTAATATTGCCTAGATTAATTCGCAGGCAACAACTAGTTTAAAATATTACTAGCTTTCGCCCACGACTCCGTCCGCGTGGTATTAAAAAAACAACAATAAGTACCCTATATGTTCTTCCATACTCTGCTCTACATCTATGCCAAATTTCATTCAGATCCGTTCAGATGTTTAGGCTACAAACTCTAATAAACATCCATCCATCCATCCATTTAAACTTTCGCATTTATAATATTATAGATAGATAGTTAGATAATTTAATCAATTCATTTCATTGTATTATAGTTAAATAAAATGTTCTCGAACTTTTTCCTTGTATAATTTTTTTTATTGATTGTTATTATATTGCTTTGCATATTACAAAGGTCTAGTGATTGTCTTTTGTTAAGAATAAATGAAATTCTTGAGAAATCTATTGTTTATGTTATTGTTAATTTTATAAGAAAAAGTGTTTTTATAACATTGTGAAGCGTGAGTTTTCATGGACGAAGGACTTGCGTAGAAAAAGTATTCTTGTCTCGCTTATTTTCTCTGAAAGAATCGAGATGATTTTTTTTACTATGTTTGTTTTAGATGACTATTTCTTTGTGAACTGAAGTATTTTTACAGTAATACAGGATGTTTAAAATGTTTTTTATTTAATTGCAATTTACCTTGTCAACAAAATTGTTTTATAAATATAATTGTTGATCTTTTGAGAACTCTATCCGTTGCATTATTTGTTTTTAAAATATCGTTAATGCTTACTTTTTGTTGTATTACAAATTTAAAATATTTTGATTAAAAGTTACTACTGTGAAAGTCCTGTACAAAACATTTGTTTTTTATTTGTATGTAGGATAAATATCATGTGGGTAAAATAGTCAAACATCTGTTTATTTTTAATTAATCAGAAAACATATAAAACCTACATGGTCATAGAAAATGTTATAAAAAATTACGTGCCAGCTCCAGTGTCAAAACAACTGTCAGTTGTTTTTTTTACTTTAGTAAAAAACTAAAATTTAAAGCAAGGATTTGATTTAGCGAAAAATTCTAAATTTACACATATTCTGATATCTATAAATCGTAGTGAATCCCTAGTAAAGTGTCATAAGTCATTTTTTTGAAAGTTTATAGTGCAGTAAGTTACATATATCAGATACGAGTGTATACAATAAAAGGAAAATAAATCTACTCAAACCCGCTGACCTGATTGTACACCACTTGACCTTTTCAAATGTGTTTACGCACGTAACAAAAAACGCTATAACAGACTGGGTGAAATTAATTTATTATCTGTTATAACGTTGACAGATAACGTTCATAATCTGCCGTTTATTTTTTTATCATCCCATTTCACTGGATGACACACTTCCTTAATAAACTCATTTCAAATGATGTAAGTGCTTCTTTAATCTTGGATTTTCACGAGTGATGTAATTGAACAGAAATATATCGTTGTCTCTATTGTTTTTAAAACATAGAGCGTGATAGCAATATGTTTTTGCACAGTATCGGCAGTTCAAATTAGCTGTAATAAAGATACGAAATCTACTAACTAAAGTAAGATTTTATGATTGTTAACAGTACTCGTTAAGGTGCGTGCGGAACTCGGCAGACGGTTAACGGCAGCAAGCAAGCAGGCCGCATGTACCAATGGACATTACTGTACAATAATGACCAAAATTTCGGTTTCGATTTTGGTCAAAATATACCCGAAACTTTCGACCCGAAACCGAAGTGTTCGTGTATTTCTTGCGTTGTCATGGGACAATTTTTATGGATAAATCTGCTTTAACTAATTTTCAATAACTAAACTATTGGTTATTTCGATTATCACATTGTATTAAAGTCCTTAATTATTAACACGAATTTTATCAGTAGAAATTAAAACACATTTTTAGTTACGCGCCATATGCTTTACGGCTCAAACGTGAATAGAAGTAACTCAAAATTTCACAGTTTTGAAAAGAATTTTACGAATTACTTGTGTTAATTTTGTAATAAAAAATAAGATTTTTAGTTTTCTGTTATACATTGTACATGCAATATTGCGTAATCTTAAACAAATTGAATCAAAATGACGTTTCAAAGTTACGACAAAAATATGCCAATGCAAATTTGCATCTGCAAATTTTTATCATAAAACAATTTACGTAGAAGCAATCGTTCTATTGATATATTTCTCGTGATTATCATTACAAGATAAAGTTATTTTTATAACGATATCTGAATCAAATCTGACACAAATAAAGGTGATCTATCACATGACGGCGGCTTCAGTTCTCAATGACATAACTCAAAAATATCTATTTATTGTTCGATTTGTTTCAAGAGGTTTTTAAACCATTTTATCAGTAAAGCAAAGCTTAACGTGTTTTCTTTGATGCAGCGGTTATAGCTTTGTGGTTGAAGTTTGAAAAACAAACAAGTGCATAGACTAACTAGTCTTTGCCCGTGACTGCTCAGTAAATACTCTATGTTTTTCCAGACTATACTCTAATTTTGTGCATATAAAATATTTAAATCTGTGGAATCATTTCAGAGATATCTTTTGGCAAACATACGTCCATCTAAACTTACGCATTTATAATATTCATAAGTAGCAAGATAAGTCTAAGTTCTGGTAAAGTAATTATGCATTTAATTCTATTTGGGGCTTCACTTCTTTATGTCTAAAAACGGAACAAAAAAAATCCTGATCCAATTAATTTGATATAATAATAAGATTTTTCAAGAAATGTAATTAAATCTGAAATCAAGTATATATTAATTGGTGTATAATTTGCATAAATATAACAAGTCATTTAATAATATAAATAGTAATATTCCCGTGTTTTTTTTGAGTCTTCAGTTGCTTATAAATGCAAACGCACGTGAACATAGTTTATTATTTCTACGTGTTTTTGTGCAAGTAAAGTATAAACTCGTGACACCCTAATTGGACACACTTTTTAGCGATGTCTTAAGGTCGATTACTAAGGTCAACTATTCGAAGCATTGTTAGATAATCAAGTTTGCTAAATATTTATAGTTCTTATGACAATGGTATAGAATGCAATTTTACAAGATTTATTGAGGATGTATGATTGAGTTTCCGCAACTCAGACGCTATGCGGAGTATATTGTAAAGAGCGAGCCGGGCCGAAATTCGCCGAACAAGCGAAGCCATCGCTGCACATAACATCCGCAATTGCAGTTGCGTTGCCTACCCTTAATTAACGAAGAAGGAGTTGCACATAGAGAGGATATTTCCCCTCCTTATGCGTCTTCTTCGCCGTCAAATCCTTTTTCTTTCCATCCTCTCCTCTTAAGAAAAGGGTGGAAAGAAAAAGGGACTAAAATTAGTTCATATACAGAGCTTTCATGAGATTTCCAACTTGTTAATAAAATTTTCATAATTTCATGCGGATGAAGCCGCACGGGAACAGCTAGTTCTGAATAAAATTGAAATAGCTTGTAGTCAAATTACATCCTGTATACACAGCAATTGAAAATAGTAGTAATGATACAAGTAGAGGTTGATGTACAGCACAATGAAAGGATTCATAACTCGGTTTGAACTGCACGAATTAACAAAGGGTTGTCACTTTCATTGAAATATTACATCTGTCAAAATGAACATAAACTGACAATTTTATATATGAGGTAAATAAATTAATTTTGTTTTATCGTTTGTTTACCAGTTATTGTATAAAGTAATATTTCTTTCTTTCAATTTACACACGAGGCCAATATATTCTGTGATTTTCTACTGTTTATTAATTTTTAAACCGCAAGACATGACGATATTTAATGTGTTATAAACTAATAATTTTGTTAAACTTAATTTATTATTATTATCTATTTGAATCAAGAGAAAATAAACCGAATTGAAAAGGAAAAAAAAATGTTCCTTGTTTCTGACAATCCTAAATTAGCGATGACCTAACGAATCACGCGGTGTCTAAGAGTCCAAATCACGTGGTGTACAAATACGATTACGGTAAAGCAATGCGGATTGCACTGGATGTTTGTTTCAAGCAATTGAAGTCATAATGTCCATGTCCTGTGACTTCAATTAGTGTCACACATTCGAGAAGATTCTATTGTAAATCCCATTACCGAAATACATTGTCATCCCTCTCATTCACTTTGTAAATAAAGGGACAACAACATAACTTTACAAAGGAGTTTAAGCTGAAATGTAAGGAATGTTTATCGGTTTCCACTGTCCAACAACGTTATGTTTTATCTCAGTTATTTCAAAGAGAATGATAGAGATATCTACATATTTATGTATAACTGAACACTAAACCTACAATACTATGTAAACGGTCATTTACTTTGTATTCGACTTCGCGGTTCAATTGTTTGGTGAGTATCGTCATCTATTCAGGCGAAATACGTTTTAGTGGTTAAGTTGCCTCACGTATTTTAAAAAACTAATTATTCATTTGTTAAGTAATATTTTTTCGCCGAAGACCTGAGGTTTTTAAATGTAAACATTCAAATTAATAGCTTCTAGATATGTAATAAAAATGTCAATTTTCCAGAGTGCTTTTTGACATAACAAAAAAATTTCTACACAAAAATTATATACAATTCAAATTCCGATGGACTACAAGGTACACGATTAGATTTTTGTAATATAAAGCTTATTTTAATAAACAAAATTGATAAAACAAAAAACATTTTTTTCTCAAAAATGTAGTTACAACCTTGTACGTCATACCCGTGGACAAAACGTCATTCGTTTTCGATAGTTCGGTTACAAAAAATGGTGCAAAATGGCACGTATTTTGTAATGACGTATTCTGATAATTAGAAACGTACAGTAGGTCAACATTAGTTGGCCATACTCATGTTTCTCGCTTATTGATCGGTCATATTGACAGTCGGTGCGTAATTATCGTGTAAACACTCGAAGAGTTAATCTACCGAAGTGATCCAATAGACTGTTCTAGTAATTGGTAATTGAATGTTAGTACATAAAATAGATTATGAACAAAGTAAGTTAAGACAAAAGAAGACGGAATAACATCTCCTTATTATCACACTTTTATAGTCTTGAACTTTGACTATAGAGAAACAGACTGGACAAAGCGTCGATATTATAATAAACTCTGCCGCGTTTTTAGGAATAGCATAACACATGCACACATGCATATCAAACAACGCTAACAACAATGATCTGTATAAATGGATAGGTTTTTGCTAGGAAATGACAACTATTACGTTATTACCGGTTAAAATCAATTACAATTTTTTATCTGTTATTAGTTGCAATTTTCACCACAGCCACATCGCGACCGTCAGCGTTAGAATACCGCGCCTGTCCATTTACAAAGGTCATTATTCCGTTAGGTAGGAAACGAACAAGCAACCCCTTAAAATCGCCAAAATAGCGAAACCACTTATGTACATATACAGTTTACTGTCTTCTAAATGTACGCACACAAAACACTAGGGAGTATAGAAGTTACTAGCTTTCGCCCGCGACTCCGTCCGCGTGGATTTAAAAAAAAACAAAAGTGGGTATCCTATTTGTTCTTCCAGAATATCCTCTACATCTACACCAAATGTCATCGAAATCCGTCCTGCCGTTTAGGCTACAAACTCTAACAAACATCCATCCATCTAAACTTTCGCATTTATAGTATAAATATAAAAAAAATGTAATATAAATATTAGTATGAAGTATATTTGTGCATTTTTAAATAACAGGGAGAAATGAGCATGCTTGACATATCCTGTCTATTAAAAGTCAAAGTTCTAGAAGGTTGGTCGTTATTAATGTTATACTTGTTTTACTGTACATAAGTAAGTCTTGTACCAAATTGAAATAAAGACCATTAAATGTATAATAAATATTTACATTACACAAGTACGCGTAATGATTGTTGATAACGTAAACATTGTTATTAACAAAGCTGATAAATTACTTAAGGTTATTTACCTTTAACGTGATGTAATGTTTTATTGAGGTGCTCTAATTTTCAATTCGCCTACGAATTTCAGATATGCTGTCTTCAAAATAGACTTTTAGTTTGTCTTTACGTTACAAGCTTCGCTACAAGATAGATTTATTTACATCTATTTTATTCTTTTGCACAATTTTAGATGTGTATAGTTAGTTTCTATTGCAAAAATATTTCCATCTCTGTTTTTTTCAATGATAGTGAAAGGGACGTAGTTTTTGTATAAATGTTTCGTCTGGAACATAATTTAATTTGACATTCAAAATATTATAGAGGTTTAAAAAAAAAGATAAAATCGAAATGTTTATTATGTATCTGTTTTGAAGTCGTAAATACGGGAATCTTGTCAAACGAGTTTTTAATATTTATTTTTTAACGCCGTATTGACTGATATAATTAAAAGTTAATTCAGAAATAAAAATTTTTTTCATCTTATCCAGTTTTTATCATAGGATATAAAAACCCTTTGATATCTCACTATAACATTATAAATGCGAACGTTTAGATGGATGGATGTTTGTTAGTTTGTAGCCTAAACGGCTGTAGAGATCTCGATGAAATCTGGCATAGATGTAGAGGATAGTCTGAAAGAACACATAGGCAACTTGCTTTTGTTTTTTTTCATTCCGCTCGGACGAAAACTAGTCATTAATAAATTAAAATTTTAATTTAACATTTCAGACAGGTAAATAGTATGCAAAATTATGTTGTTGCTATTATTATAAACTAGAGGAAGTCAATATTAATAACAAACTAAATTACTCCTTAATAATAAGCATAGTCATTTTAAATTTATTACAATCAAATATTGTCTAATTATTCGTAAAATAACCTTCATAATGAGCACAGAGTAAATATAGTTGACCTCAATTATTTATCTATATTTAAAATACAAACCCTTCCTAGAAAGTCCACCAATGTGGAGTAGGGAAGAGCGTATTAATATTGTCTTTTTTTTTAGTTTTTTAAGCTAGCGCTTGACCACGATCTCACCGACTGAGAGTGAAGATTTGATCGAAAGATGGTACGCGCTACCCTAATAAATAATTGTCTTTTATAATACTAGTGTGATACTCCGACTTCGTACGTAAGATACTATTAATAAATATTGAAATAAAAAATCTACCTTGAAAACTGTCTTATCTGTTCCTGCCAGCTACAGTACGAAAATAATGTTGCCACTTATTTGACATTAATAAGAGGGCGCTAGTGTGCTGTCAATATAGTTTGACTTGTGCCTACCGTAAGAGCGGGCACACCTTCGACTAAAGTATCGCACAAATATTTTGCTATTGTCGATTGTCAAGTCAACTGTTTAGTTGCACAACTAAAAATCGAGTAGTATGCACATCCATATAAGCTCGTAAGAATGAAACCGCGACAAAACCGGAGGCCTAATTTAAGTCCCTTACCCTTTACCATCCCTTTCTTATAAGGAGAGGATGGGAAAGGAAATGGATTTGATGGTGGAGGAGATGCATAGGAAGGGGAAGTATCCTCTTTATGTGCGTTTCCTCCTCCGTCGGATAGGGGTAGGCATCGCTTCCGCAATTGCGGATGTCTATGGGCAGCGGTCACTTCGCTATTTTGGTGGATTCAGGTAGCCGCTTGCTCGTTTGCCATCTTATAGTATATAAAAAAAAAAAACTATTGTGCGATAGTTCAGTCAAAACCGCGCTCTACGAGGTATAATCACATTATTTCGATGTCATTCCACCATGCGCATGTAATTACATAGAATGATATTCAAATGTACAGAGCAGGTAACGGAAAACCCACTCTGAGTAGTACATTACTCTGTGTATACACTTCATCAAATGCATTGTAATTTTGAATGCTTTTGTCGCATCAAGGTCTTAAACAACTACGAGTATATCCGCTTAATTATAATCACAAAAAGTAGTTAAACAGATTAGCATATCGAATCTGGAAATATATGAAGACAGTAATATAAATTAAAACAAAAGTAACAGAGTAAGGGCCTGTCCCACCACTGGCCGATAAAGACTCAGATAGCTTAAAATTGACGTCGCTGCCAGAGTAGCAAATTCCGATATTTCTATCACATATTTTATACGTTAGATTGATCTGACAATTTACAAGAATTGTGGGACAGGTCCTTAATGTTATTTACTTAAATAACTGTAATCTAATACTATAGCTTGCTTCTTATGAAAGAAATCAGCCAAAGTAATCACATTTACAGTAATGTTTCTTAATGGAATTTTCACTTGTTTTTCCTGTGAAAATCAGTGCAAACCTTGTACTAACAAAGTCATGTCGCAAAGATTTATTATAACAGTCCTACAAACTAAACGTGACATATTGATTTAACCAAGTACCGTTAAGTACGTTAACATATGAAACAAAGTACACTACAATAATATACTGGAACCATTGTTGTATTATAATACGAGCGTGGCCCGCAAACTTCGTTAGCGCAAATTTGAACCATCCATAACGACATTGTGACAGCGAGGAATTTAAAAAAAAATTGCCTATAATATGTCTATCAATTTCAGCTACCCTCCAGTGAAAGACCCATCGAAAGCCAGCCGTTTCGGAGATTATCTAGAACAAACGCGGCTTGCGTACAGACAGACAGACAGACAAAAAATTTTAAGTGCGATTTTAGTTATCAGCAACGCAAATACATCTTCCCGAAATGTGGAATTTTTCTTTTGTTACTACAAACAGACACTCTAAATTTATTACATGTATAGAAAGATTAAATTAACACGTGAAAACTTTGTGCCACTTTTGGGTTAATTGCGCGTGCAATAAACGTGGAAACGTGTTTTTAACGTACAGAAGAAATGCTTACATTTAATTTTATTATAAAAAAAACTAATCGAATTAAGGTTGAGTTTCTTCCAATAGGCGAAAAGTTCACTTTAATGTACCTAAGTGCCTAAAAACTAAGCAGAGAATTTTTCTAATACTATTGTTTGAAAATTCATATAGTTTCATTCTAAAGTGAACAATGCAATTAATTAAAGAATGATAATTAATTTCGACTAGCTATAACTATTAAAGACATCAGGGTCGTCAAAATTCAGTAGTAAATAAACGACTTTAACTACATTTTAATGCCTCGTTTGCACTAGGCTAGGAATTTAATCGAGTACCGAGTTATTTAGTAACTAAAAATGTCGTCTATATGATTCCCTTTTTTTGAACATAAGGTGGCAAACGAGCAAGCGACCACCTGAATCTACCGAAATGGAAAGCGACCGCTGCCCACCCTTAATTTACGGAGGAGACGCACATAAAGAGGACATTTCCTCTTCCTATGCGTCCCCTCCACT